>NW_008582334.1:14997-36483 GCF_000691845.1 Merops nubicus | reverse complement strand
ATTGTTTAAGAATTAAAGCTCTGCGGCGCTTGGATCGCCTCCCGGAGCCGGACCAGGACGGCGAGAGAGGGGCACAGTGGGAGGAAAACTTCCCCTCTTCCAGGAAATCTTGCCCTGCCCAACGTCTCGGCCGTCCCCGCGCCCGCCGGGGGACTCGGCTGCGATCGATCCCCCTCCGCCTGCAGGAGCCTCGGGCTGCCCTTGGGATCCTGCCACCCATTAACTGAGTGACCTTGACGTGGAGCTTCCTGTGCCTCGGTTTCCCCTCTCCGAGCCCCGAGGTTGGGTGGAGATATTGAGGGGATCCCACGGGAGGGGTTAGACCCAGGGAAGGGGGGGTTGATGAGCAGCATCCTGCAGCCAGCATCTTTAGCTTTGAGGGAGCAAACCTCCCGGGCTCCACGAGGTCTTCTGCTGCTCCCACGTTCATACATTCCACAGATTTGGGGAGAACAAGTTTTAATCATCCTTCAACCACTCGGAGCTTGGTCTAATGTAGGAGAAAACATTATTGCCCCCCTGGGGAGGGCAGCTGCTGGTGACCCTGGGCAGGAGGGGTGGGTGGAGCTGGGTACTGCACCTTGCTCCCCACGGCGAGGACGGCACCAAGGGGACACCTCGGAGCTGGTGGGACCGTGAGGAGCCTGGTGGCACGGGCCACAGCTCCCTGACAGCTCCACGTTATTTACAGGCCTGATTACAGGCGACACGCGAGCGGATTTATGGACTCTGCTCTTCAGAGCCTTGGAGATAAATGGCAGAGCCCGGGGCCAGGGCTAAAAACTCAGTTAACATTCAAGTGAAGGCTCTGCTGGTGTTTCTGCAGGGGGCTGGGGGCCAAGGGGAGTGGATGTGCTTTTTTTTTGCAGGCAGACACGTGGCAGTTGAGCGAGAGGGGTTTTTTTTTTTGCCTCTTCCCAGGCTGGATGTCACAGGGTGGGATGGGGGTGCTGACTCAGCACTTGCTGCTCCATTGCCTGATGTGATGGGGAGAGCTTCGTGCAGCCTTTCAGGAAGTACAGGGGCCTGGAAGAATGATGGGGACAATCTTTTTAGCAGAACCTGCTGGGACAGGACAAGGGAGGACGGTTTGAAACTCAAAAGAGGGAGATTTAGAGCAGATAGAAGGGAGAGATTGTTGCTGCTGAGGGTGCTGAGCCCCTGGCCCAGGCTGCCCCAAGAGGTGGTCGCTGCCCCATCCCTGGCACCATCCCAGGTGAGATTGAGGGCTCTGAGCACCCTGCTCTAGTTGGGGCTGTCCCTGCTCCCTGCAGGGGGTTGGACTGGATAACCTTGAAAGGTCCCTTCCAATCCAAACCATTTGATGATTCTATGAGATGCAGAACAGTGGTTGGAGCATCTCCTTTCCCACACCCATGGGTTTTTGCCCATGGGAGTTTTGCTGCTTGATGTGGGGCTCTGTTGAGTCCACTCTGCCCCCCAGGCACTGATCCTGGTCCAGGCTAAGGGATGTCAGCCCAGGAGGCATGCATGTGTGTGAAGGACTTCTTTTTATTAGGCTGATCCTGAATAAGTCATGATAAATGACCCTGGAGTCAGAGACAGCACAGTGGTGTCCCGTTGGTGCTGGAGGAGAATGAGATCACCTCAAAGCTTGGCCTCCCATCCCCACTTTGCCATTGGCATTTTCCTCCCTGTGATGAGTCAGAGTTGCATGTGAAGTTTCCAGGGTGGAGACACTGATTTGAGCCTTCTATGAGGGTGAAGGAGAGATCAAGGAGCTGGGGGACAATTGGCATCAGGATCAGCCAGCCTTGACCCAGCTTCTCTGTCCTATGAATCCCCTTTGCCCTCCTCTGGAGCCACCAAATTGTCTTGTCCCTGCCTTAGCTTGTGCCTAGAACTAGCCTCATGTTGCTCAGACTTGCTGACCTTGAAGACCTTTGGGGTTAAACCCTTGAAGAGGTAAGGGCAGCCCTTGGACCGTAGCCCAGAGCTGCCCCTACAGGTCTGATCACCTTGAGAAGACTTGTCATGTCACTGCAAAGTTCAGGCTGTGGAGACACGGGTCAGTGGGGACCTGGCAGTGCTGGGGTGATCGTTGGACTCCATGATCTGAAAGGTCTCTTCTAACCAAAAGGATTCTTCTCACCAAAAGGATTCTCTTCTAACCAAAAGGATTCTTCTAACCAAAAGGATCAAAAGAATTCTCTTCTAACCAAAAGGATTCTCTTCTAACCAAAAGGACCAAAACGATGCAGCAATAGGACACTTGATTTACCAGCAGCTCTCTCAGGGCTGAACCAAATCCTCCTTTTTTTAAGTTCATGCTTAACTGAGGAGTCAGAGAAATTCTGGTTAACACAACACTTGATCTGAAAAGAAAGATGTCGTTCTGTTTCTGCTCGGGGTGATTTGAAAGCAAGGCTTGGCTTGGACACTAAAACAACTTGGGAGGATCTACGAGGTAGGATTTCACACCAGTGAGGTTGCCAAGGAGTCAAAGTGAACCTTTTCCAGGGCTGCATGTCCCGTGTGGGGACATAAACTTGACTTTTAGAGCATTTTACTGCTGTGCAGGCAGAAGACTTCCAGTAAAATGGACAGTTGAAAAGATGAGAGCTAGCTATAAATATGTACATGGAAATAAGAGTATATATGGCAGCTATAAATGTCCCATGGGAAGCAGCTCAAGGTGCACCCAAGGTGGAGAGTCACTGCTGGCTTTAAGCACCCCTGCTCCTTACCTCCTGTCCTGCAGCACAGGGATGAAGCTTTTTGGGGAGGCACGTGGTGGATTAGTGTGGAGAAGCAGAGGGAAGATGTTCTGGATGTTTCTGCTCCATGGCAGGGTGGCTGTGGATGACCCAGCCAGGGATGCTGCCTTGGTGGGCTGGACTTTATAGGGAGCAGGAGAAAAGATGGCACTGTTAAAAGATGGTCAGTGCTCTTTCCAGTGATTTCTGACCTTGTTTTCTTCCCATCTCCTTTTCTGCCTACCCAGAGAGGACAGTGTCAGGTGCCTCCAGGCAAACGGCCACATCCCTACGCTCCAAAGAGTCACAAAAAGGAGTCATAGGATCATAGAAAGGGTTTGAGTTGGAAGAGACCTTTAAAGGTCCTCTCATCCAACTCCCCTGCAGTGAGCAGGGAAATCTTCAACTGATTGAGGTTATTTAGAGCCATGTCCAACCAGTTCTGGGATGTTTCCAGGGATAGGGCCACTGACATCTCTTGGGGTAACCTGGACCACCATAAAAACATTCATTTTCCTCATCATATAGGAAATATATATAATAGGATTTTTCCTCATCATAAAGAAGGAAATTTGAGAGATGCAGGTGCCTCCGCTCAGGCCTTGGGAGAAAGCCCCCAAAATGCTGGGAAATCACTCCTTCTCTCCATGCCTCAGTTTCCCCAGCCTCAAAGCAGAGCTCGTTTCTCCTTCCCCACTGCGGGGGAGCCAGGAGCCGCTGGAGCTTCGCTCTTCCCGACGGCTCTGGGTTTTCTGAGCAGCTCAGCCCTTCCACCCAGCTGCTCCTTATCTCCTAAAGTGCTGTGAGAGTCGAGCTGGGTGGCAGCGGGCTCTGCAGACAGCGATGCCCACGGCCGGGCTGCTGCTGGGGGCCGGGGGGTTTTTTTTAGCGAGCCGCCCCGCCAGGAGTAAGCCCAGCTTTGTAAATGAACCCTGAGCTCCCCGGGCTCCCCGGCAGAGGCTGTTATCTCCAGACACTCCGCCTGGCTGGGTCTGTTCACAATGCAGAGCCCAGGATATGAGTCAGCTCTCGGAGCTCTCTCTCCCCCACCGCTGACCCGCTGCCCGGCTCGACGCCGCTCTGTGACAGTGGCTGCCTGGGGTGGGGAGCGTGGGGTGGCTCCTGTCTCCTCCAAAGGGCTAACCCCCATCTATCCAACCTGATTTCTTCAGCATCCCAGCCTGAGATGCCTTCAGCCCATCCTGGAGGCCACTGGTGAGCTCCCCAGCAGCGTGCTCAACCTGAGGTCGTGAGGAAAGCCAGGCAGAAGGCGTATGGATTTGTCCCTCTGTTGCTGGGCTTTGAGGGTGGGACAAACATCTGGTCCTGGTCCATGGAGCTTCTGGCTTTACCCATGCAGCCCATACAACAGGAGAAGCAACCAGAAAGACTCCCCCAGACCAGCTGGATTTTGCACCAGTAGGATCCAGCCATAAAATGACAATCATTTCCATCACAAGATAAGCTGGGAAAAGTGTGTGTCCCCCAACCATGCCCCATCCGGGTCTCCTGGCCACGTCCTCCTGTCCCCCAGAGGATCCAGTTTTCTCACAAGCCCTAGTTCTGCCTTGCCAGCCCAAGGCTGGGACTGGGGAGGAGAAAAGGACAGTTTTGTCCTCTCCAGGGCTGGTCTTGCTCCGTGTCCTGGCTCTGAGAGCATCCCCCAGCAGATGCTTGGAGAAATGCAAAGCAGGGTGAACAAGAAATGCCTTCCCAGAGTGCTCTCCCTGCTGCCAACACCTTTTGTGCTCAGGGACTTCTTGAAGCAGGGGTGCCCATCACTCCTACAAGATTTTAACACCCTGCAGCGAGGATTTCCTCGGTTCCATCACAGAAATCAGCACCCAGTGCCAAGCGTGGCCTGGCAGGAGGCATCTCTGCTGCTTCTGCACTGCACAGACCTGGGAAGACCAGCTCAGCACAGCAAGCACGTGCTCTTCCCAAAGCAGGAGCTCTTAACCTTAACTCTGCCCTTATCACTTCTGTCCTCGGGGTTGATTTTTGGGGTCCTCTACAATATACTTGTTAATCAAGTGGAATCTGGGCCAGGGGATCTCTTTGGCACATGAATACAGCCATGTCCCCCCTCCCCAGTCCCTGCTCCTCCTTTCTCCCCCCTTCCCATCTCATTTCCTCCCGAGCCAAAGAAATCTGTCTGCCTGATAGATGGCTCCTGACAAGCTGAGCAGCTAAAGATCACATGTCAATAGGGCTATAATTAGGAGAATTGAGCCCTGTCAGGGCCGGACGGATATTTATCTGAAATCAATGGCCAATAGGGTGGAAGGAATGAAGATGTGGGAGTGTTTGCTTTGGAGCTGCCACGGCTTTTTACACCCTGTCTGCCCAGGGATCCTGCCGGCCGGGGCTTTCCTGTTGCCTGAAAGAGGGGAGGATTATGGCATTAGCCATGGCCATCTGCCCCGGCCTCCCAGCACCAGCACCCCCTGACCCCTCTTGGGATGTTCAGGCACCCCCCGAGGTGGGGACAGCAGTTGGAATATGGGAAAAGGGGGAGCTGCTTGCAGGCAGAGGCTGTGATTCAACCCCAGAGAGAAAAAGCACCTCAGTAACCCCAGGCACCAGGGCCTCAGATGTCCACAGGGGATGTAGGACTGGAGAAGTGGCAGCTGATGGGGACAAGGACGTTGGCAGCTCCTCATCTCAGCTGAGGTGGAGCTGGGGTCTTATCTAGACTAGATTCAGGCTAGATAAAAGGAATAAATTTTATATAAGGGTGGTGAATCACTGGCCCAGGTTGCCCAGAGAGGTGGTAGAAGGTCCATCCCTGGAAGTGTTCAAGGCCAGGTTGGATGGGGCTTTGAGCAACCTGCTCTAGTTGCAGATGTCCCTGCAGGAGGGTTGGAACCAGATGGCCTTGAAAGGTCCCTCCCAACCCAAACCATTAATATGAGTTGATACTAAGCCTGGCCTAAATCTCCAGGTGGGGACTAGCCCTTCACACCCACCCCAGCTCTGCTGGGGATGGTGCTGCAGAAGTTAGGTTGAGATTTAGCCATCAGCTTCCTCTCTGGAGGCTGCCAGAAGCTGTCAAGGGGGCTGGGTCTCTGCACAGATCTTTTCTGCAGCCCTCCTCACCACTGTAGCACCTTCCTGAGAGCACAAGGACCTCACTGTGCCCCAAAGGTCCTGAGGTGCCCTGAGCACTGGTGCAGGATTGGGGGGCTCGCACCCAGGACTTGTTCTCCCTTGGACTAGGAGAGTTGTGAAGCTGTAAATCCTTTTTTGCAGCTCCGGGGCTTTCATGCAATGAAAATCTTGGAAGCCCCCAGGCCCTGGGAAACCCTTCAGCATCTCCTTTAATGCTTTGTTGGGACAGGGGTCAATGGCCCAGCCTCGAAGCTGTTCAGCTCTGAAAACAGCTGAGGTTAAAGACAGAAATGCTTGGAGGTAGCAGGCAGGAGGATGTCTGGAGTCCCCAAATCAGAGGAAGGCAGCAGGGAGGAAAAGACCCTTTCCCTGTCTGGGGAATGATGCTGGGAGTGGGGTGCCACAGCCCCTACCCAGCATGGTGGTTCCACCCCAGGACTGAAAGGTTCAACCCTAGGACTGAAAGGAGCTGAAGGAAATCTTTGCCATTCCAGCCTTGTTGAGCTTTGTCCTCCCCCGTTGCTTGAGGAGCCAGCAGGAGGATGACCCCACTCCCTCTCCTCTGGACCTCAGCCCCAGGATCCAGCAGGAGAACCTGCTTTTGGCAGGCGGGAAATGGAGCCTGGACCGAGGCTGAGGCTGCCCCTGGATGGAGCTCACGCCGCTTTCCCATCCCACAAGGTCTGTCCTTATTCAACCAGCCTGTGAAATCAAAGCTCTTAGAAATTGCCGGGGATTAGGATGGAGAATTAGCAAAATCATCGACTCCCTGGTGGGGCATTGAGGATCCAGAAGGCTCTCCCAGCTTGCTTGTCTTGTGACAGCATCCTCATACCCCCTGCGTGGCCAAAATCCCAACTGCTGCCTGGCCATCACCTCCCAGAGCACCCACCAGTCCCCAGAGCCCTCCTCTGGATTCATTTCTCTTCTGAAAGACCCCCAGACTTGTAGGAAGAAACCCAGGAAGGCTCCAGAACCCTCCCCATGGCTCAGACAGGGGTAGAGGATGCCATACAGCTTGGTACGCTCCTAATTTATTGCTTCTGTAATTGGGGTTAATTAGTGGTGACCAAATTTATCTTCTCGCCTCTCATTAATCCCCAACACAAAAGAACCCTGTTTGCAATCAATTGCTGTTTAATTACAGCACAATAGCTGCCTCCTGAGATCGAAATCCCTGCTGGCTTGAGGTCTTGACGGGGAGGATGGGAGTGGAGAGATGCAGCTTGGAGGAGGAGGAAGAGGAAGATGAGGATGCCACAGACTGCTACAGGGGTCTGTGAGGTTCATAAAGGTCAACATGAAGTCTCCTTGCCCTGGCTGAAGGGTTAAGCAGTGGGTTTTGGCTGGGGCTTTAAAAAGCTCCTCATGCAACGGTTGGACAACTCATTTTGGGGTGGTGGAGGTGCTGGTTGGTTCTAGGGTGCCTTTTGGGCTGGGACATCTGCTGGTGGCTATCAAAAAGGATGGTCCAGGTGCAGCTCTTGCCTCCAAGATCTTGCTTCCATGGTGAGCTAGGGCATAGGGGATGTCCTGCTTGAGATCAGTGTCCTCCAACAGCAGCTCCCACTGCTTGGTTGTTGACCTCAGAGGCTGTGGTGGGTCTAGTAAAGCTGCCTGTGAGCTAGAAAGGGACCTGCTGGGACCCTGAAGGAAAATGTCTCTCTTCTCCCAGGGGAAAGTTTGAGAGAAAATGGCCTCAGGTTGTGCCAGGGGAGGTTTAGGTTGGTTGTTAGGAAAAAATCCTTCACTAAAAGTGTTGTCCAGGCTGCCCAGGGTAGTGGTGGAGTCCCCATCCCTGGAGAGCTTTGAAAGAGATGTAGATGTGGTGCTGAGGGACATGGGTTAGACTTGGCAGTATTTGGTTTACAACTGGACTCGATCTTAAAGGTCTTTTCCAACCTAAATGATTCACTGATTCTATGATTTTGGAGATAAAACACGTTCCCCATGATGATGGAGAAACCACTGAGAGGATATTGGGTCCACTCTCAATCTGAAGACAATGGAAACTCATCAGTCAGGGGAGGAAGGACCCAGCATTGCCCAGGGCTTTGCTGCTCAGGCTGAAGGTGTTTGGGGTGACTGTATGATCCCCACGAGTGCAGGAGAAACGAAAGAAAAGGAGGAAAAAAGTCACCTGTGGAAGAGCTGTTGGTTTTCTACTGGAAGCTGTGTAGATGTGGTGCTCAGTGACATGCCTTGATGATGGGCTTGGTGCTGATGGATTAACAGCTGAACTCAATGATCTTAAAAGTCTTTTCCAACCTAAATGATTCTAGGATTCAATGAGTTCTGCAGGCAAACTCTGGCTTCCTAGCCTGGCTTGGAGCCATTTCTGAGGACAGGTTGACTTACCCACCCCAAGGCCCCATGTGAAAGTCCCACTTCTCTTCTTTTTCTGCCAGGAGGACCATTTCTGTGGCAGCAGTGCCTGTCCTGCCCCTTTATTTACCCAGAGAAACGTGGCTCAGTTGATGCTGTGAGTATTAAACTCCCTGCCTAGCCCTGCCCACCTCTCCCTCCTCTCTCTTTAGGTGCCATCAATCTGCAGGATTATTGAGCCCGGTTTTGGAGTTAGTGGCGTGTTGCAAACGCTCCAGTCTTCCCTTTATCACTTTCAGATCAGCTCCTGGGATGGGAATCTATCAGGGAAAGTGATGGGAGAGGCTCTGCTGATCTATGGCTCCGTGCTCCTGGATCAATGGGGCTCTCGCCTCTTCTCCAGCACGGGGGTTGTGCAGGTCCAGGGCTGGTGCTGCTCTTCTCCCTGCATCTCAAACCCCAAATTAATCAACGTTCCTCAGTCCTGCAAGGATTTTGTCCTGCCGTGTGTCAGGGATGCTCTGGATGTGATAAAACATCAGCTGGGGCAGAGACAAGGTCGAGGGCTGAGTTCCTCTCGGGACCTCAACCCCTGACTCGAGCCACTCGCTGGCACTTATTTATTGCCTTGAGTATTTGGCTGGATTTAGGGGTTAGGCAGCAGCCAGAAAAGGGATGTTGTGCTTTAAACCCATCACCCACCAATCCACAGCCACTCTTAGAGTGAAGCACAAGGGATGCTGGGGTGGCACATCCACCAACGGGGGCCAGGACTTGGGACCAAGAGCTGGGGTTTGAGCTGTTTGGGTTTTTTTTTTCACCACCCTCTCCCCCAGGCCCTGTGTGGATTCAGAGGGAAGAGCACCACCTACTGAGTCTCCCTCACCTATTTCTTCCCTCTTTTTTATTTATTTATTTCTCTTTTTTTCCACTTATTTCCTGCCTGTTGGTGTTCTCAGGTAGCCTTTGCTTCACCCCGAGGAAGGCAGGAGCACGTTTCACTCCGAGCCACCCTCCTGATCTCTCTAGATATTTCTGCTTGCATCAGTTTTTTTCCTTGCTAAGCTCCTTGTGTTAATAAGACTTGCCTTCCTTGGGATCTTTCTGCTTCCTGAACCATCACCTCCTCCAGCCTGATGCCTCCCCAGCCCCTGGTGGGCGTTCTCTTGGGTCCAGGTATGGGAAATCAAACCACTTAGAGAAGTTTGGGCTCAAAAATCTAAATCTAAGCTCAATATCAAAGAGTTTGACTTGGGAAACACAAAAGGCTCCAGCAATATATTAATATATGTGCACGGGTGTGTATCTGGGTGTGCACATGTAGAAGGAGATCCCTGGGTGGGTCTTGGCCCCAGACAAGGATTTAGGGAATCAGGTAAAGATTTCACATCTGGGTTCAGTTTTTTACCCTTTTAATATTGACTAAGCACTTAAAAAAATCCTCAAAAGCAGGCTGGGGGAAACCCAGAGAAATCCCTGATGTTTCTTGAGTGTTTTCAACTGGGAGGCTATTCCACTTTTTAGGAATAAGAGCAGAGTCCAGCTTCTGCATTTTTCCCCCCGAGGCCCTTCATGTGCAACCGATGCAAAATGAGATGAAACATTAAATGTTCTTTTATTTCTCCCTGCTTTGGTTGTTTCCACTATGAAATCGTGTTTGTGTTTCTCCCAAGGGATGGCACAGGCTCTCCTCCAATGATTTACAGACCAGGGGGTCTCAACCATGGAGTCACTTCATCTGCCTCCAGCCAGATCATCTGCAGCCTCAACAATGTGGATATCACTAGAAGGAAGACTGAGGTGGGAGTGAGGAGACCCAGCTCCTTGTCAGTCCACAATCAACCCTTCCTCTTCCTCCTCCTCCTCCTTCTTGTCCTGTGTGAACTGAGGGGCACCAGCTCATTGCTTTGAGGAAAAACAAACCAAAAAAAAGGACCAACAGGTCGTTGCATTGATGAAAAAACCCCCCACAGCTTCTCTGTGGGTCAAGTCTGGCTGGTGTGGCATTGTCAAGGGCTGGCTGCACCCTCAGACAGCTCCTGGCACTGCTCAGGCCATGGGTGAGCCTATTCCAGAAGGTGTCAGATCCCTCCTGTGCTCCTCACACCCTCTTTACATCCCTTGTGCTTGGAGAACCCACCCTTGGTGAAGAGAAAGTGAGGATCCACCAAGAAAAGACCATGGGGCTGCTCAGTGGTGGCAGGAAGACAGAGGGGACCTTGCAAAAGCAGCTAAGGGAGGGTAGAGGAGGTCATGGGTTCTCCATGGTGCAGCTCAGCATGTCCTCTGGTCTGGGGGCTGCCAAAATGTCTTCTGCCAATAAACCACCAGCTTCATGTGCACCCACAACAGCGCATGGCACTCTGCAAAGGGGGCATTGAACTGAAGAAAAAAGGTGAAGGCAGGTGGGGAACTGAGACTGGAGACTTCAGAGACATCTCCTGGGTCTTTGGCAAGAGGCTGGTGGCCACCTAACTGGGTAGTTTCAACAGGAGCTTTGGATTCTGTGGCAAAACTTCCTCAAAAGCCAAGAAAATACAGCCTGTGAGGAAGGGTTGGGAAGACAGGAGATCGTGGAGTCCTGAGACTGAAGGGAGGTGGGATAACAGCCTGCAATTATGTAAAAGGCTTCTGCAAGAAGGGGAGGGACACATGTTTCCCTGTGGATAGGACAAGTAATAAGGAGCTTAAAAGCCAGCAAAGGAGATTTAGAGCTGTGGGGATAGAGAAGGGCTGGGATTAATTGCTGGGAGGAGGGGAGGGGTGGTATCACCAGTGCTGGAGGTTTGGAGGACAAATGTGTCAAGTAGGGCTTAAAGAGAGTGGATCCTGCCACGGGGCAGGAGACAAGGAAGATAAACATCCACCTGGATGGTTTTTTTCCAGTCCTGTGGCTCACTCACAAGGGGGTGTTGGGATATCCACAGTGGGCTGGTGGGTTTGACAGCAGTGAGGTTTCTCCTCCGTGATGCTCATGCTCAATCCTTGATGGGAGCTGCATCAGCTCCAGTGTCAAGCAGAGCTGCAGATCTGTTTCACAGAATCCCAGCACGGTGGAAAGGACCTCTGGGGATCCAACCCCTCTCCTAAAGCAGGTTTACCTACAGCAGGGTGCCCAGGATGGGCTCCAGGCAGGTTTGGGATCTCTCCAGAGCAGGAGACTCCACAGCCTCTCTGGGCAGCTGCTCCAGGCTCGGGCACCTCACCCCAAAGAAGTTTCTCCTCCTGCTCAGGTGGCACCTCCTGGGTTCCAGTGGGTGCCCGTTGCCCCTTGGCCTGTCCCTGGGCACCACTGAGCAGAGTCTGGCCCCAGCCTCTTGCCCCCCGGGGCCCTTCAGCTCTTGCTCAGCCCTGCTCAGACACTCTCTGAGGCTTCTCCTCTCCAGCTCAGCAGCCCCAGGGCTCTCAGCCTGGCCTGGCACAGAGATGCTCCAGCCCCTCAGCAGCTCCGCAGCCTCCCCTGGACTCTCCCCAGTGGTTCACGCTCTCTCTGCAACTGGGCAGCACAGACCTGGAACCAGGACTCCAGAGGTGGCCTCGCTGGGGCAGAGCAGAGGGGCAGGAGAACCTCCCCCAGCCCACTGGCCACGCTCTTCTCCATGCACTTCAGGACACCGTTGGCCTTCTTGGCTATCAGAGCACAGTCTCCCTGGCCATCATTTTGCTCAGGTCCACGTTCACCCAAGGTGATGTGACAACTTGTACTTGCAGGTGTTGCCTCTCAGCTCCTCTGCCCACCTGGAGAGCTGGAGAAGACTTTTTGGGGGGGAAAGCACCTGGTCAAGCAGCAGCGATCCGATCACCCCGAGGACGCAAATCCGCTGACCGAGCAGGAGCCCGAAATAAAACAGAGGAAAAAAAAAACCAACCAACTTGAGATAGCTCTTGCTTCCAGTAATTCCCAGGGAGAGGTGTCAGCCATGATTTCTGGAAGCCACACGCAGCAGAAAGCAGGGGATTGCTGGCAGCACTAATGAAGTTACTGCCATCCGGCGATTAGGTTACGAGATCCTCCGGGACTGGCCCGCGAGGTGATGGACTGAAAGCAGAACGGGAACTAAATTGCATTTCATTTCAATTTGGCCATAAATTTGATGATTTCGTCAGATAAGGAGCAAAGGGGGAAGGGAGGTGGAAAGGGGGAGGAGGAGAGAGGGAGGGCTCTCTGCCTTCAGCGTGGCCAGGGCAAGGGAGAGAGCGTGACACGAGGAATTACACCCTGCTAGGTGGTACCGTTGTAGATTATTCATCAGGAGTGTCAAAGGCTTTATGGATAGGATGTATATCACCTGCTTTCTATAGACTATTCACTGAAGTAATAAGGGCTGGGGATAGAGGCTATCGAACTGCCCTGGGATTTATGGGAGAGGATGCGGTGGGTGGAGAGAGGAGATGGGTCATTGTTTCCACTTTCGTGGGATGCTCCACTTGGCATTGGAGAATCGTGGAGTGGTTTGGGTTGGAAGGGACCTTTCAGGGTTGTCTAGTCCAACACTCGTGCTCTAAGCAAGGATATCTTCAACCTAAGCAGGTTGCTCAGAGTTCCATCCAACCCAACCTGGAATGTTCCCAGTGATGGAGCGTTGACCACTTCTCTGGGCAGCCTGGACTGGGGTCTCAGCATCCTCACTGTAATGATTTTCTTCCTCATCTCTACCCTAAATCTCCTCTCTTGGAATTTAAAACCATCCCCCCTTATCCTGTCCCAACAGCCCCAGCTCTAAAGTCTGTCCCCAGCTTTCTGACAGGCCCCTGGAAGTCCTAGCAGGCCACCAGAAGGTCTCCCCAGAGCCTTCTCTTCTCCAGGCTGAACAAGCCCAACTCAGCCTGGCCTCAAGCAGAGGGTTTCCAGCCTGTGGGTCATCCCTGAGGTCTCCTGTGGCCCCGCTCCAGCAGGTCCCAGGCTCTGCTGTGCTGAGGACTCCAGAGCTGCCCCAGCACTGCAGGTAGGTCTCCCCAGAGCTGGCAGAGGGGCAGGATCCCCTCCCTGCCCTGCTGCCCACGCTGCTGGGGGTGACCCCAGGCTGCTGGGGGCTTCTGGGCTGTGAAGTGCAGGGGGCCAGCTCCTGGCCAGCTTTTCATCCACCAAGTTTGGTTGCCCCTCCTGCACCCAGCTTCCATCAGGAAGGGACGTAGAGGTTCTCCAGGACTAGCTCTGCTCAGCCTGGGAGCTGGTTTGTGCTGGTCCAGCCCTGCAAAATGTGGCAGGAGCTCGGCCTGGCCTTGAGGGCAAAGCTTTTAAACTCATGTGAGAGAAAGGGGAAAGAGATTGCCCATAAATCTCAACCCAGGAGCAGAAAGCTGAGCTCTGGCCATGGCAGGAGTCTGAAGGCACTTGGCTATCAGATGGCCACAGGAGCTTGGCAAGGCAGTTTTGTGATCATAATTAATACATGGAGCTGCCAGGAATTCACGTGCAGTCGTAGGAATTGTGCACACAAGTGGTTGTCTAGACGAGCTGTGACCTGCTGCTTCTGTGCCTGGTTCCTCCAGCCCGTGTGGGCTGGTAAACACCAACCTGCCTTGCTGTGTCTGCTCTGGGTGACACCATCTCTCCTTCATCTTCCTCTGGTGTTGAGGATACAAGCGTGCCTCGGAATTGCAGCCTCCCAACTGATGAAGGTGATTTTTTGGCATTTCTTTGGGAGGATTGCTCAGCTATTTTCCCAAAAGACCCCACTTGAAGCGTGTCCAGCTCTGGAGTCCTCAAAACAAGAAAGACATCGACCTGCTGGAGCAGGTCCAGAGGAGGGCCGTGAAAATAATCAGGATATTTTGGATGCTCCTCTGGAAAGAGCAAGAGTGAATCTGCTTTAAAATCCCTAAAGCAGGAAGTTAAGGAGTCTTCAGGGTAACTCCACCGTGTTCAAAGTGAGAGATTACAAGTGTTACAAAAATAATGACCAGGAGGTACAAGGAAAAAAATCCACAGGAATCTATTTCACATGCACAATAATTTACTTTTAGATGTGCAGTAAAGTTTTTATACGCACAGTAATTTACTTTTACACGTGCCATGATGTTTTTACATATGTAATAATTCATTTTTACATCTAAAAGGTGACCAATTAAAAGCCTGGGTGCTAAACACACCTCCAACCAATCCTGAATGCTTTTGTTTTGGCAAACAACTTCACTCGTGCCTGGCACCACCACTCTCCTGCAATAGTTTTGGTTGTTTTCCAGGGGGTTCTGACTAACTCTGTGTCATGTACCTGATTTAGGTTCACCCCCTCTGAAAGTATAAGCAGCCCCATGGGCTGCTGGGAAGAGAGGGAAGGGTCTGAGAACCTGGCTTATCACCTTCTTTTCTCCATGACTTCTCCTGGTCAGCTACATACCTCTCTGGGAGGAATAACAGCCCCAACAGGCAGATCTGCCAAAATGTTTATCCTGATAGAAACCCAGAAAAAAGTCATTCCTGTTGGCCAACTGAGGTGACAAGTCTCTCAGCTGAAGCTTCATCCTCTCTTTCCCCTTCTGACTGGGGTTTGTAAGTCTCCAACTGGCAGTCTTCATGGGATGAAGACTCAGAACCCCTCAGCTGTAGGAGGATCCCACATGCTCTTCTGGAATTGTCTTCTGCAGGTTGGTGGGATCTTCAATCAGTGGAGCTGAGCAATTCCAGAAGAAATATAAAGACCCCAAACAATCCATACACCTCAAAGCAACAGAGATGTTGGACTAGGTCATCTCCAGAGGTCCTTTCCAACTTCTAACATTCTGAGATGAGCCAGTGGTAAACTCCAGCAGAGGTTGTTGAAGGACCAGCACAGAGACCTCAGATCTGCTACCATCTTCAAGAGTCATGTCTCTCGGATGTCACTTCTGAATGATTCAGATGGAGTTTGAGTCCTTCCCTCAAGTGAGCACCCTATCAGACAGCACAAGTTTGGAGGTCCGTGGTCCATCACTTCCTCCTGCACATAATTAAGAGACACTTTGATGCTCTTCATCCAGGAGGGATGTGTTAACCTCCAGGAGGGATGTGTTAACCTCCAGGATGTTGACTGGCTAGGCAAAGGTCTCCTTACTGTCTTTGAGACTTCATCCCCATGGGAAACCCTCTGCTGCACCAAACTGGCAACTCCACCTACCGTAGATAATTTCAGGATGATCCTGAAGGAACGAGGGGACTGAAGAAGTAAAGGAATGCCTCTCAATCTGCTGGCATCTCCCAAATTAAATGCATCAGCTCCAGGCCAGAGGGTCACCTCCAAGCACAGCTGTCCTGGTCATGCAGAATCTTTGCCACGTTAGTGGCGACTCAGTTACTTTGAGTGTGAATCTCAAATTACTGCCAGGCTGGCAGATTCGAGGGGAGAAGCAGTAGAAGGGGCTAGAAATATAAATAACTGTCACCAGTATAGGAAAAAAAAGGAAGAGTTTCACAGAATCTTTCTCTTTGGACAACCTGAGAGAGGAGGAAAGAAAAAGAAGAGTGTAGATGGTCAAGTGTAACGAAACGATGGAAGCTGAAAGACTTTCTTGGAGAGAAAACAGGAGCCTGAAAAATTAAACTGGTTTGGGTTCCTAAATGTTTAGTGGAGGCCTGATGCAGCAGTAAGTGGAAAAATTTCTTTTCATCCAAAATTTCTGTTTTTTTGCAAGAAAATGCTTCCATGGAAACTTTTTTTGGAGGATGCTGTTCCACCAGCTTTAACCACTGGTATGTTTAAGTCTCTGGTTACGTGTTTTGAGCAAGGAAATGGAGGAGAAGGGTGGAAGTGTCAACATTATCTGTTTGCAACTCATGGGGAGCTTGGATGTAAATGATCTGGGATGGTTATGTGTCAATGTCCTCACAGACAGGGCAGGAGCTGTGCTGGCTGGTGGTGTCTGTACCACGCCAACACTTCCCACCACAAAGGGATGGCCAGCACCTCAAGTGCCTGGCTGGGATGTATAGGTGAGGAGAAGGTGGCTGCTGAAGCATTTCTCCTGGCTCGATGCCTGCTGGAGCTGTCACACTGCCAACCTTCAGGTGACCTTGAGGTTTTTCCAAAACTCACGAGCAACCATTGCAAATTCACATCTGGTTGTCACCAATATGTGTCTCCAGGGTGCTGGCTGGCCAGAATGACATCTGTGGCTAGTTTTTGGGTGGCAATGTCCATCCTTATGTATCTCTATCATGCTGAAACAAGCTTGGAACACCTCATCCATTGTCTTGGGGTTGTTGGTGGTTGACAAACTGAGCGTGAGCTGGCAATGTGTGCTCACAGCCCAAAAACTCAGCTGCACCCTGGACTACACCAAGAGAAGTGTGGCCAGCAGGTCAAGGGAGGGGATTCTTCCCATCTGCTCTGCTCTCATGAGACCCCACCTGGAGAACTGTGTCCAGCTCTGGGGTGTGCAGTGTAAGAAAGACATGGACCTGTTGGAGTAGGTCCAGAGGAGGACACAAAGATAAGGGGCTGGAAGCCCTCTGCTGTGAGGCCAGGCTGAGAGAGTTGGGGTTGTTCAGCTTGGAGAAGAGAAGGTTCCAGGGAGACCTTCTTGCTGCCCTTCAGGACTTAAAAGGGGCTACAGGAAAGCTGGGGAGGGACTTTAATCAGGGGGTGCAGTGATAGGATGGGGGAAAATGGTTTTAAACTGAAAGAGGGGAGATTTAGATTAGAAATTAGGAAAAATATCTTGACTGTGAGGGTTATGAGGCGCTGGATTGGGTTGTCCAAAGATGTTGTGGATGTCCCATCCCTGGAATTGTTCAAGACCAGGCTGGATGGGGCTCAAAGCAACCTGGTCAAGTTGAAGCTGTCCCTGCTCAGTGCAGATGGGTTGGAACTAGATGATCTTTAAGGTCCTTCCCAAGCCATTCTATGATTACATTACATGGGACAGGTTCACGGAAAACAAAAATCTGCTAGAAGACAATTCAGCAAGTAAAAGAAAGAAATGGAATGGAAAAATGTGAATGATAACAGGGGAAGGCTAAAAAAAAACCCCAACAAAACTCAAAGTGCTCCCAAAGCAATAATCCTTCCACCAAGAATGACACTAGTTTGAAAAACTGGCTTGACTTAGAGGCAAAGGGAACGTGGCAAGAGACACATCAAAGATAAAAAAGAACAGATTAGAGGACATTGAATTTGCACTAGAAATCTGGAAAATCAGTAAGATGAGCAAAAAGACATGAGACGTCGCTGGCCAGGAGAGCTGAGGGCAGCAAAGAGTTTAAATACTTTCAGAACAGAAGGAGCTATAATAACCACGGTATTGATCCCTCCTTGGAAGGGAAATGTGCACAGCGTGCATTTTCAATAGATATTTGTTTTGTATTTGGGGGGAAAAACAGCAGATTTGTATCTGATTAAAGGGAAAGGATGGTTTACGGGCCAGCGTTAACCGTGGAACGTATTAAATAGCCCCTCTTAAAACCACTAAACTTTCTCAAAATGAGCCTTAACTCCATCCAGGAGTTTTGTAGGGAGTGGCCAAGAGGAATCACTGCTGGTTTTCAAGAGGCTTTGGAGGGCTGGAAAATCCAGGGGACTAGAAGAAAATTAATGTCATGCCACCCCGTTAAAATGGGATAAATAGGATGACTTGGATAATTATTGCCTGCCATTGATTCTAGACAAAATGAAGGAACACCTCACAAGGCCCCGATTAATAAAGAATTACAGGAACATGATGCTAATCAGCAGGGGGTTATGGGAAATCGGTCTTGTTAAATTAAGGAGCTTTTATAAACGCAATTAGAAGAGGGAAGATAATTAACCACCGGAGGAACTTGCGGAGGGTTGTGGTGGAGTCTCTTGGGTAGATGTTCACATCAAGAAGTTTTGTTTGGAAAAAAAAGAAGTGATTTGTGGAGAACAAGGAGGGGTTTGGCCATTCCTGGAGGGGCTGGAGTCAAACCTCTTGCCCCACAGCCACGGAGGACATGGATTCAAAACAATATCTGAGCAATATCCATTCATGTTGTGAGATCCAAGACCTTAGAAAAGTTGATCGTGGTGGTGATTTTTGGCACTCCAACCCATATATTGGTGAAGAAATAAACTTTAACCTGGTTTCCACTGCTCCTCATAATGAGCATAGATGGGTGGTACCTGGGAGATGTCAACCCTTGCAGTCAACAGGGAAAACTGGGAGATATTTTGTTGTTGCAGGGTTGCATCTAAACAAAGGGATAAATCATAGAGTCATAGAATCATTTAGGTTGGAAGGGACCTCCAAGATCATCAAGTCCAACCCTTGAGCCATTAGGGCTCTAAAGTCCTCTGCTAAAACAGATCAGAATCTGTCAGGGCTGGAAGGGACCACAAGGATCCCCCAGTTCCAACCCCTCTGCCATGAGCAGGGACACCTCCCACTAGATCAGGCTGCCCAGAGCCTCCTCCAGCCTGGCCTTAAAGACCCCCAGGGATGGGGCCTCAACCCCCTCCCTGGGCAACCCATTCCAGGGTCTCCCCACTCTCCTGGGGAAGAACTTCTTCCTCACATCCAGCCTGAATCTGCCCACTTCCAGCTTTGCCCCATTCCCCCTAGTCCTGTTGTTACTCGATATCCTAAAAAGTCCCTCCCCAGCTTTCTTGTAGCCCCCCCTAAGATACTGGAAGGCCACAATAAGGTCCCCTGGGAGCCTTCTCCTCTCCAGACTGAACAGCCCCAACTCTCTCAGTCTGTCCTCACAGCAGAGCTGCTCCAGCCCTCGGATCATTCTCATGGCTCTTCTCTGGACACGCTCCCGCAGCTCCACGTCCCTCTTGTCCTGGGGGCTCCAGAACTGGATGCAGTGCTCCAGGTGGGGTCTCACCAGAGCAGAGTAGAGGGGGAGAATCACCTCCCTCGACCTGCTGGCCACACTTCTCTTGATGCATTGCTTCTCCAACTCTCCGTGCTGTCCTCATGTCACTGATGTCCTCCACCCCTCAGCTCACTGGTAGAGCACATCCAGCAGTCCACGCTTCAGGTGTCTATTTTTTTCCAGACCTCACGTGGTGTTTGGGGAGTTAGAATTTGCTCTAGGAAAGGTCCCATTTCAAAAGGCTTTGCTGTGCTGGTCGAGGAGTCAAGCTGAAGATGTCCCAGCTACAGGAGAGCCCAGGATGAGAAAAAACAGGGTTAGCCTTGGAAAATCACCACTGCATAGAGAAGATTGGCTCTGTGGTCCCAGGGAAGTGGTGGCCATGGTCCTCACTGTGGAGCTGAGGATATATTCTTGGAGTAGAATGTGTTTTTTGAAGACTGTACACCCAGAAAATACCAATCTATTTTTTTTTGATATCTAAAAAAGGTGGTGGAGGGCAGATCTGATGCTCTCTTGGGGCCTGATATCAGAAGATACAGTGATAGCCTGCTACTTTGGGCAACAACTGGAGAGGTTTAGCCCATAATGTTGAGCCAGGTCCTCTCAGGACATCTGCAAGGGGAAGAACTCCTTTCTACAGGCTTCACATTTCACACCAGGCTTTCTAAACTTGCATCCAGGACCTCGTTGTGGTGGAGAAGTGGCTGCTGACCCCGCTGCCTTCTTGCTGTAGGGTTGGCTGTGACCATTGGACCCCTTGGCATGGGCCGAGGGGCAACGAGGCGTGTCAGGCTGTGCCCCTGATTTCTCATCGACCTCTTTGATGAGCTCTCCCCTTTCCATGCATCTTCCCCTCCCACACTCCATAAAACGCCCCATGAAATGTCTCCTCTCAATTGAGACGCTCTGTTTTATTTGGGCTGAGAAATCCACTTAAACCTTTTTAATTTGTCTTGTTTGGTTATGGGCATAATTTTGGTTGTGTTTTATGGGCACCGGGTTCATTTTACTTCCTGTAAATCGTCCCTTTAGTTACTGGGGCTTCTGGGAAGTTGTAAATTTTCCCTCCCCTCTTCTCCGTAGAGTTTATGTTGTTTTACAGTTTCATTAATAGGTTCTCTCCCAGCTAGGTTGATGAAAGTTATTGACCTAATCATAACCTATTAATTATGACAGTAAATCCCACGCTTGGAAATGTTTTACTGAGCAAATGTTACTTGGAAAATCTGCAGGGTTAAGCTGGAGATCCAAAAAAACTTTATATCTACTGCTCAGTGCCCCAGTCATGGAGACAGGAGGAGTTCTCAGGAGAAGCTTGTCCTGCTGGCTTGGGACAGAGGGTAACACATCAAACCCCTCCACCTCTGCCCATGGAACACTGGGGAGAAGGCTGTTGAGATGCTGGATTGGAGGTGACACAGAGATGTCACATCCAACCCCAGGCAGAAAAAAAAAAAGGAAAAAAAAGGCATTTCAGGAATTCTCATTCACGGAGCACCAAGTTTTCCTGAATATTTGGGTCTAACACGGCAGCTCGGGTGCAATTCAAGCTTCTTGTAGCTGATAGGAGGAGGAAAACAAATCATAAACACTATCCTGACTTCTGCCCAAGGCTGCCAACCCATCAGAGGTAGGGCAACGTTCCTGGTGTCTTCTCCAGACACGTCCAGCACGTAGGGCAGGTTTTCTACTGGATGAACCCAGCTCTGAAAGACAAGATGCTGGTTTAAAGATGGACATGTCTCCCCTGAAAATAGGGGGGGGAAAAAAAAAGGCTTCTCCTCCCCAACTTTTCCCTCCTAGTTCTGCCCCATCGACCCCGTTGCAAGTGCACATCTGCTGAGCGAGCAGCTCCCTTCTGCATCCTCAAACCTCTGGGGAAAGGCACTTTGCTTACCATGCAGAGAGAGAGGGAGGTCTCCCAGGAATGCAAGTGCTTGTCTAAGCCTTTCTGAGTAGCCATCCGTGGTAGGAACCGTCAGAGGTCTCAGCTGGGTTCCAGGGCTTGGTTTAAAGAGGCGTTAGGTATTTGTCGAGGGGCACTTCTGGAGGGATGCACATGGGGGTCTGTTCATGCAGACGCCTCCAGGTGCACCTCTGGGGGTCCCTGTGTGTGTCCACACGCAGAGTTCACGCCCTGAATGCACTCTTGGAGGGAATTAAAGCTCTAATGGAGCTTTCTCTTGCTGGAGGACTCCAGTTCAATCCAGCTCACAGCATGGTTTGGGTTGGGACTTGTCAAGCTGGGGGGGTTCAGCTCCAGGCAGGAGTTGGCACCGTGGGGCTGCTCGTTCATCCCTACCCCCTGCTTGGGAGGGAGAAAAACCCAGACCTCGTGGGCTGAGATGAGGAGAATTAACTCCAGGAATGCAGAGGGAGCAGCAAACAGCAGTAACAATAGATAGAACAAAGAATACAAAGGGAACAGATCCCAGCAGGGGCTCCGGGTGGTAACCGCAGCTGAGCCCCTGGCCCCATAACCCCCCCCCGGCTCAACCTATCAGGGATACCCCCCAGCTGGCTGCCAGGGGAAAAACCAACCCTATCCCAAGCAAACCAGGGCACTGCCCCATC
>NW_008582334.1:0-14580 GCF_000691845.1 Merops nubicus | reverse complement strand
GAGGACTCCAGAGCTGCCCCAGCACTGCAGGGGGGTCTCCCAGAGCTGGCAGAGGGGCAGGATCCCCTCCCTGCCCTGTGCCCACGCTGTTGGGGGGGCAGCCCAGGCTGGAGGGGCTCCTGGCCAGCTCCTCACCCCCAGCACCCCCAAGTCCATCATCCCCCAGCCTGTGCTGACACTGGAAGTGCTCTGACCCATTTGCAGGACCTTGCACTTGACCTGGTCAAACCTCATGAGGTTCACACAGACCCACTTCTCCAGTTTGTCCAGGTCCCCCTGGATGACATCCCAACCCTCTGGAGTGTCAACCTGATGACACTCCAGGTGTGATTGAGGAATGACCTCAAAGGAAGGAGGCATCAGGAGAAAAGGAACATCCACACTGCTCCAGCTCTCAAGTCAAGCCCACAGCAACACTGGGAAGGTCCAAGAAAAACCTTTGTTGGTCTTCAGTTGCTGTGGAAGATGCAGCCTCCTGCAGTCAGCCCTGATTCCCTTCACAGAAGATCATACAGAGACAGATAAGGAGGAAAAGCTGAGACAGGCCACATGCAGAGGGAGGTGGTGGGGTGGAAATAGGAAAGTTCTTCTCCAGGGCTGTTTAAAATGAAGCTGAGCATGTAAGCATGGAGAAGACACCAGTGTCATCCCCTTGGCTGACTTGGCTCCAGCTGCCTGCTGCATTTAGGACTTTAAAAACCTGGGGGGACTCTCTCCATTGTTTCCTTCACTGCTTCCATCACATCTTCAGGAGCTCACCCTGTGAAGTGGTTCTCAGAGATGGAAACTAAAAAATACAAACCCTACCAAGTCTGAAGAGTAGAAACAGAGCTGGTTTCTCTCTCCTGACCACAGCTACCCAAATGACTCCTTTTTTTTCCTAGAGGAGACATTGATCTGAATATAGAGAAATATCTGCCATGCTTTTGCCTGGTCCAGTCACCTTGGGCTCCTTCTGGAGTCAACGTAGACTGAGCCAAGAGCTGGAGGTCAGGACACAGATCTTCTCACTCTTGTGTTGATTCAGTTGAATCATCCCTGAGCTGGCTCCCTAAGGGGAGGACGTGGTATGGGGCTGCAGAATGAAAGATAAATGCCAACTCTCTGGGGTGGTTATCTGGCCTGGTGGCTTGTCACTCTCTGCAGTAGAATTCTGGATATGGGTGTTGAAATGGAAAACAGTTTTCATGGTGAGCTTAGATAATCCCCAAGGTTCTTGTTTCTCTGCTCTAATCACAGAATCCCAGCACGGTGAGGGTTGGAAGGCACCTCTGGAGATCATCTAGTCCAACCACCCTGCTACAGTAGGGTCACCTAGAGCAGGTTGCCCAGGATCACGTCCAGGTGGGTTTTGAGTGTCTCCAAAGAAGATGACTCCATAACCAATGCCTCCCAGTCCTGAATTCCAGCTCCCTCCCAATCAATATTCATTACCCTTTCACTGGTTAAAACATACTGTTCATTTAAAGAAGAATTTTTCACATCACAGAGTGGCAGGGGTTGGAGGGGACCTCTGGAGAACATTTCAACCAGCCCCTCTGCTATGGCAGGTTCACCTACAGCAAATTGCCCAGGACCATGTCCAGGCAGGTTTTGGAAGTCTCCAGAGAAGGAGATTCCACAACCTCTCTGGGCAGCCCTGCTCCTCAAGTAGATGAATCACTGTCAAGGTGTTTCAGCAGATGCTGCAGTTCTTCTCTGAGCTTCCTCATCTTTTTCCCCTCTTGATATCAAGAGGTGAAGATGCAACGTGTGCTGGGTGAGAAGTCTCCCAGCAATAGCAGGGGCAGGATTTCACCCTGGGGCATCACAAATGCCAGTGAAGTGTTTCAGAACCATCATTGCTAGGGGTGGAGAGAGGGAAAAGCAAACCCACTGGGAAGGGATCTGGTCTGCAGGACCAGGAGGTCAGTCTGTGGCTGGAAAGGAAAGGAGGAAAGGGACAAGGTCAGAGTGAGAGAATAGGTCCAGGCTGATGACACTGGCCAGTAAGACAAGAGTGATGCTAAAGACACTGGTCTCTGCCCTACTTCACAGAATTGCTCAAGTTGGAAAAGACTTTTAAGATCATCTGTTAACCAATCATCAACTCAGCACTGCCAAGCTCACCACTAACCCGTGTCCCTCAGCACCACATCTCCACAGCTTTGGAATCCCTCCAGGGATGGGAACTCCACCACTGCCCTGGGCAGCCTGGGACAGGGCTTGGCAACCTTCTTGGGAGATATTTTTCTTCTAATGGCCAACCTAAACCACACTGGCACAACTTGAGACCATTTCCTCTTGCCCTATTGCTTGTTATCTAGGAGAAGAGACCAACATCCACCTTGCCACAACTTCCTTTTCCTTCACCTAGTTTGAGACCTATGCAGCTCATCCCACATAGATCACAAAAACAAGTAGCTGGACAGCACTGGGATGGAGAAGACTCTTGGTATATCCAAAAATAAACATATCCTGAGTGTCTATGATAGCTAGAAACCATTCTCCTGACCCCATGGGACATCTCCAGCAAGTTCCATCCATCCCATGAGACCCTTGTGGGTGATGAGGAGGGAGCAAGTCTTTCACCTTCCTCCTTCCACCCCCCAAAAGGGGCTGTGGATGCTGCTGGAGGTGGTGGCTGATCCTGGTGCTGATGCTGCAGAGAGACAGGCCCGTGCTGTCCCCTCACCAGCACGTTGTCCCCAGCCCCGTGTCACTGGCTGTCCCCAGGAGACACCTTCCCTTCCGGAAGAGGGGTTGTCAGCAGAGCCCAGCGCCAGAGCTGGCGGGAGATGAAATCAGAGCTACCCCGGCTTGGGTTGCAGGGACCATTTTTCCTTTCTGATTAATAATTCAGGGTTCCCACGGGGGTGGGGAGATGACATCATACCCCACCCTGTTCCCACCACCCCTCACCACTCTGCTTCTCCTTTCCCTCTTTCTCATTCGTTCTCTGCACCCAGAACTTCGTGCAGCAAAAGAGTTGAGGACACCTTGGCTCTACGTTGCATCACTCCCCTAAGACCACATCTGCTAAAAACAGACTTCCCAGCCCTCTTCAGCCAGGGGTTTGGTCACATTCAGCCATCCAGAGAAGGAAAAACACTCATGGGTATTGTTTTTTGTCTCTATCCTTCCCCTGGTTGAGTCTGATCATCCCATGATGGTTTTGCCAAGTCACCCAGAGAAGGAAAAACACTCATGGGTATCATTTTTTGTCTCTGTCCTTCCCCTGGTTGAGTTTGATCATCCCATGATGGTTTTGCCAAGCCACAGAACCTTTCAGATTGGAAGAGACCTTTAAGATGGTCAAGTCCAACCCTTCACCCAGAACTGTCAGGTCACCACTAACCCATGTCCCTCAGCACCACATCTCCACAGCTCTGAAACCTTTCCAGGGATGGGGACTCCACCATTGACACTGGGAGGGCCTTGACAACCCTTCTAGGGAAGAAATTGTTCCTCAGGTCCAACCTAAACCTCCCCTGGGGCAACCTGAGGCCATTTCCTCTCATCCTGTAGCTTTTTACCTGGGAGAATAGACTAACTACCACCTTGCTCCAACCTCTTTTTGGGGAATTTTAGAGAGCCAGAAAGTTTCCCCTGAGCCTCATCTTCTCCAGGCTCAACACCCCCAGGTCCCTCAGCTGCTCTTTATAAGACTTGTTCTCTAGAGTCATCAAGAGCTGCTTGGTCTTACCTCTTCTTGGAAGAGATTGTAGGGCAAAAAATGGGTCAAAGTCCTAGCAAACTTCATGGTAGAAAGCAAGGCCTGAGTCTCACAGCCAGGAGACAAAGTTGGTTGGAAGGAATGGTTGTCACTAGTGAATGAACTGTTTCCTCCAGGTTCTCCAGCTGCTGCCCAGTGTCACCTCCAGCTCATGCAGGCCACACACTACCAGTCCTGGAGGCCAGTCATGCTCAGGCCATGCAACCAAACCTCAGGGAACACCACTTTCTTGGAAAGTGTACTGTCTACTGAGACATGGTGATGGGTCCCAGCCCCTGGTGTCAGCAAAGTCCACCCTTCTGGTGGTATTGACAATGTATGAGGGAGACCACAGGAAGCTGAACCTGCCTACACAGCACAGATGCCTCAACTTGGCCACCCCAAGGAGCTCTAGGAGGGCTCCTTGCTGTACCCCACTGGGGTCTTCTGCTGACCACTTGCTTGGTACAGAAGGATATTGTTATTAACAGGCAAACCAACAGCCAGAGTCCTCCCTCCACCACCACACTGTACCCCAAAGATCCAAAGTGCCAGACAGCCAGAGGGAGGAAGAGGTCACTGCACTCACCCATGGTGAAGGACATGAAGAAGGAAACAAGCTGGCCAAGGACAGCCTTGGGAGATGGAATCAGCCAGAGGAGGAATCCAAGAACGTAGAATTTTCCCAAAGAGAGACTCATCTTCCTCCCTGCCATCCTGGGAACTCCACTTGCCATGAAAAGTCAGGGAGCCCTTCCAACATTCAGAACCCCCACACAAGACACACAGTGTGTAAAGAAACCTCCAAACCTCACTCCATCCAGAGTCAGCTCTTATAGAGGTGGCTTCTTGCCCCACCTCCAGGTGAATGTGGAAGGTGGGGGCACCTGGTGGTGATCTCCTCATCAGTTCCCACCCCAGGCTGGCCAGACCCTGGGTGAAAACCCATCAGGAGGGGCTTTCTTGCTTGGTTGTGGCCATCATCCCTATGCCAACCCTCACTCAGGGCTGGGGGTTTAACCCCAGCACTTCACTGGGTTAGAAAACATCTTGGCAAGATCCAGAGAGACCAACCATCTGTAAATAATCTCTAAATACCTTGCTAGGATTGTGCTAGAAACACAGCAAAGAGTGAGCAACAACCTTTCTTGGGAGAAGGCCAGAAGACCTCTTGTATGTGACTTGTTGAACCCTCCCTGTGTTTTTTTGAGACAGTTACCACAAGTGTACCCCCTACTTTCCTTTTTTTTTCACCTCTTGTATGTGACTTGTTGAACCCTTCCTCTGTTTTTTGAGACACTCAGTTATCCCAAGTTTACCCCCTACTTTGCTTTTTTTTTTCCTGAAAAGTGCTTTTTTCATCTGCTTTCAAGATCTGTGGAGCTCTGGGACCAATGTGGATAAGTTCAGTTCTACCCCAACCACCTCGCACCAAGTCCAGCCATGGTCAGGGGTTATGGAAGAGCACGAGGGACCATGTACCTCACTTAGATATCCCCCATGGCCAGATCTACACCAAGAGGTGGGCCTGAAGAATGGGTTTGAGCCAACTTCACCATGTGCATGGGTGGAAGTGGTTTTGTTCAGCTCCACGTGTCCATATTGCACAGATGAGTTGAAGGATGATGGGGACTTCAGCTGCTCCAGAGTTTCCACCTTGGTGCACTCCTGTGTCTCAAGAATCATAGAATCATTGAATTAGTGAAAGTTTTGGGATCCAAATCATTGGATTTTGGAGATTACCCTGACCCATGTGGAGGACCCTGCACTTGACCTTGTTGAACATCATGAGGTTCACATGGGACAACTTCTCAAGTTCATCCAGGTCCCCTTGTTGGGCATCCTGGCCCTCGGGCATGTCAGCTGTACCACTCAGCTTGATGTCATCAGGAGGTGACCAAGGAGCATCTCTGGATTTGCAAAATGGTTTGGAGCTGCTGGTAGACAGACCCACATCCCTTCCTTCCCCAGAGTCCTTCCCTTGAAGATTTCCTCAAGAGAAAAGGGCTTTTGCTAGACCTCTACAGAATCACAGAATGTTAAGGGTTGGAAGGGACCTCTGGAGGTCATTGAGTCCAACCCCTCTGCCAGAGCAGGACCAGCACAGGTCACACAGGAACACATCCAGATGTTCATCTACAATGAATTGCCTTCACTCCATCTTTCCCCACAGCCCAGAGAAACATCCCTGCAGCCTCCAAAAGAGCCAGACAGCCCCACGCTCCTCTTCTCCTGTGTTTTACTCCTCCTGAGTGCCTCCTGATTTAGCCTAGGGGTGCAGAACACCAGAATCAGGCCCTCAGAGGTCATTTTTGTGCCCCGTTTCATTTCCACATCCTTCCCTTTTCCCCCCTTCCAGGGGATTTCAAGCGTTAACCTGAAGAAGCTCTGGCTGAGCCGTCTGATTTATCCATCTCCTAACCTCCACTTTATTTCATGGCCACGATTCTCCTTGCTGATGTTACCTTACCAGTTTAACAGTCTGATTTATCCACGCTCACCTCCCCCATTACCTCACGCTACGGGTTGGAAATGTTAATTTTAATAATAAAAGTTTTATGCCCTTGGTGCTTTGGGCTCCCGAGGCGCTGCCACGGGGACGTCGTTTCGTAGGACGAGGGTTTTAAAAGCTAATGGCATAATGCTGGTTTAATTGGTGGATTTATTCCTGGCAAGGCTGCTTCTGGAGCCACGTGTGGGTAGGGGGAAATGGGTGGCCCGGGGGGCAATGGCTCGTCTGGTGTTTGGTGGCAAAAGGAGGTTTCTAGACCTGGTTTGAGCTGAGGAAGTGGTGGTTTTACTAAGGAGGTGTCAGAGGCTTTAAAAAGTGATGTGGTGCATCTAATGCATAGAATCATAGAATCCTTTAGGTTGGAAGGGACCTCCAAGATCCTCAAGTCCAACCCTTGAGCCATTAGGGCTCTAAAGTCCTCTGCTAAAACAGATCAGAATCTGTCAGGGTTGGAAGGGACCACAAGGATCCCCCAGTTCCAACCCCTCTGCCATGAGCAGGGACACCTCCCACTAGATCAGGCTGCCCAGAGCCTCCTCCCGCCTGGCCTTAAAGACCCCCAGGGATGGGGCCTCAACCCCCTCCCTGGGCAACCCATTCCAGGGTCTCACCACGCTCATGGGGAAGAACTTCTTCCTCACATCCAGCCTGAATCTGCCCACTGCCAGCTTTGCCCCATTCCCCCTAGTCCTGTTGTTACTCAATACCCTAAAAAGTCCCTCCCCAGCTTTCTTGTAGCCCCCCTAAGATACTGGAAGGCCACAATAAGGTCACCTTGGAGCCTTCTCTTCTCCAGACTGAACAGCCCCAACTCTCTCAGTCTGTCCTCACAGCAGAGCTGCTTCAGCCTTTGGATCATTCTCGTGGCTCTTCTCTGGACACGCTCCAGCAGCTCCACATCCCTTGAATTGATGCAGGAAAGTGTCAGAGTGTGGCTCTGCTGGTTCAGGTCCAGCTCTCCCTGTGTCTCTCTTGATCACTCCCCACCTCTTCCAGAGGAGGAAGGCTCCAGGGACCCGAACCACCCCCTGAGGGGTGTTACTGTTTCTCTGCAGGCAGGAATGTCAAAAGCACGGGTGGGATGCGAGGGGAAGCAGATGGCTGCAGGGCAGCTCTTGCTGGCTGCATTGAGGGCCAGGCAGGAGGGCAGGGACAGGGTCCTCCAGGGACAGCAGATGCTGCGTGGCTGAGCTGGGGTGGGGACGTGGTGGGCAGCCTGCCCAGCAAGAGGTATGCAAAGCACTTGGGAAATGAGGGACTTTCCCAGGTCTACCAGCACCGAGTTTAGGGGTTAAAGGCAGAGTCTGGTCTGCATGGCCAGGACCATGGCAAAGGAGGGACCAGCACAGGCAGGTAGCACCTGGTAGGGTTTGGTTGCCCTGGGATGTAGGTGGGACCAGTGGAACAAATGCTCCTGGATATTCTGCACTCAGAAACCTGAGGGCAGCAGGCCAAGTAGAAAGTCCTCCTCCCATGGCTGTCCAGCTGCACATCACTGGCTGTCCATCTGGACCTGTGGTGTGCTCCTGGTAAGCTGGTGAGGGATAAATGTGGGGTTCAAGGCACAGCTGGGGCAAAAGGTGGAGCTGCTGGTCTGTGGGCTAGAGCCAGCGCTGGAAGTGCTGGCTGGTGGCACCAAGACACGTTCACCTATGGTGGCTTGACCCAACAGCCTTCTCTTGAATCGCTGCCGAGGACGATCAGATTGCTCTGACAGGAACTGGGGAGTTGCTGATGCAGAGGACAAGGGTCCTAAAGCTGCACCGCCAGCAGAAAGCCATCCTGATGTGTCAGAGAGACAGAGCCGGTGGCAAGGAGAACTTCTGCTCGGCTATTTTCACTCCAGCTGTAGATCAGGCTGAGGATGACCCCTTTCTACCTCCAGATCAGCCAAGCTTATTGTTTTTTCTTGCACTAGAGAAGACCCTTGGAGGTCTTGGTGGCTGTCCTGTGAGGAGGAATGGTTGTGGTGTCTGCTTTTGGGAATCCAGCTCACCCTGACGCTATGACCCTCAGTGGAGGGAGGAGGTGTGTCTGCACCAAGGCTCAAGGTTGTCCACTGTCTACCCCTAAGCTTCAGAGGGTCATGGTGTTGAGCTGTCAGAACCTGCAGATGTGACAGGAGTGTTGAGACACCAGAAAAATGGGTCGCAACCAGTTTCTCTGGTGGCACAGCTGGACCCTGTGCCCAAGACACCCCCCTGGACATCAAGATAGACCTGAAAATAAGACGTAGCCCTTCGCCTTGCTGTGACCTCCGTGTGTTTGCTGCCAACACCACCAACGGGCAGCTTTGCTTTGCACCCTCCTTCTCTTTTGCTTTGTTTTCCCTTGGATGAAAAAATTCTCCCATTACCAAAGCTGCTTAACGTGGAAGGGAAAGTCAAGTGAAAATTCAATGGAATAAACAGCGTGGGCGCTTCTTTCTTGCTCTCTGTGGTGAGAAGCAGCCTGTTGAGGCAAAGAGGAAGAGCCAGACCAGCAGTCGTGGATGTTCAGCTGAATAAACACCAATAACTCTCCTAGCCATCCTTCTTTTTGGCTCATCTGGTGTAGAGAGAGTGAAAATCCAATTGAATTTTAATAACCACAGACCCCCGTTACCAAAAATACAACCAAAAGGCAAGAAAGAGACCCTGACTTAAAATCAATGGTGGAAAAGATAGGAGACATCATCAAAATTATATTAGCTTTAATAGTCAATCAATTAATTAAATCTCTCAGTTATTAGAGGAAAAAAAAAAGAAAGCCCTTTAGAGGTGTTTTTTTTCTTTCCTGATGAAGTTTTTCAGCCAGAGCTAAAAGCTTTTTTCTTGTCCCACCCCTGCCCGTGGCTCAGCCCCAGCTCCCACCTTCACCACCCACTTATTGAAGTGACAGTTGCCTTTCTGTGGGAACGATGGGGAAGAGAGGAGAGGTGGCGGCCGGGTGCTGAGGCCACTGGAAATGAAATGTTGCATAGATATGAATTTTGATAGCTAGTCAATACCCTCTGTCCGTTTCAATTAAAAAAGAGCAGCCTACACCGAGGGCAGATGGGCAACATTTCAGAGCCCATAAAATCAAACTGGGGGGGGGATAAAGGAGAGGTCCAGCTGGACTTTAATCTCCTCTCCCTCTCCTTCATCCAGCTCTCACTGAATGTATTTCACTGGGGTTGGTTTCTTCCTGGGTTTCCTCTTAACGCTTTGCCTGCTGGTTCATTCTGGCTGGGATGCTCTTCTCCACTGATAACCTCTAGTGGTGTGCAGCTAGACCTCCCACCTGTCTTTGAGACCTCCAGCCTGAAGACCAATGTGCCCATGTGGGGACAGTCCAGGTGGTTACCTTGGTTGGCATATTGTACTCATCTGAGGACAGAGCAAAGTCACCTCTTTGCCAGGAGCAGGCTTTGAATCATCATAAAATCATAGAATCACAGAACGTCTGGGCAGGAAGGGACCTCCAAAGGTCATCTAGTCCAACCCCTCTGCCATAAGCAGGGACATCTCCAACTAGATCAGGCTACTCAGAGCCTCATCCAGCCTGATCTTGAATCACAGAACCATTTAGGCTGGAAAAGACCTTTAAGATCACTGAGTCCAGTCATAAAGCTCACGCTACCAAGTCCACCACTAAACCATGTCCCCAAGTGCTACATCTTTTTAATATCTCCGGGGATGATGACTCCACCACTGCCCTGGGCAGCCTGTTCCAATGCTTGATGACCCTTTCAGTGAATAAATTGTTCCTCATGTCCAGCCTAAACCTTCAATGGCACAACTTGAGGCCGCTTCCTCTTGTCCTGTTGCTTGTTCCTTGGGAGAGACCAAACCCCACCCCACTCCAAACTCTTTTCAGGGAGTTAGTCTCCCCTGGGCACATGCTGGCTCATCTTCAGCCAGCTGCAGGGAGTTTGTCTCCCCTGGGCACACGCTGGCTCATCTTCAGCCAGCTGCCAACCAACACCCCCAGGTCCTTTTCCACTGAGCAGTTTCCAACCACTCTGCCCCAAGCCTGGAGCATTGCAGGGGGTTGTTGTGACCCAAGGGCAGGACCCAGCCCATCGATCCAGCCTGTCCAGATCCCTCTGTAGAGCCTCCTACCCTCAAGCTGATCAACACTCCAGCCCAGCTTGGTGCCACCTGCAAACTTCTGAGGCTGCACCAAAGCTTTGCCCTTGGATATCCTCTCTCTGTGTGCTGCATCCTTTTGGCTCGTTGCACCCACACCAGGAAGCATCCCTTTTTTTGCCCCTGCTCGAGCCCCTCACTAAAAGGCTGGTTAAAACCAAGGTGGAGTCTTCTTCACCCTGCCCTGCTGATTTCTAGCAAAGGATTTAACTCTTGGTTATCCCCCTTTTCAATCTGTTGGGGAAACACCAGCCACGGGTCAGCTGCAGGAAATAAATGGCCCCAGAGGTCATCTGACTGTGACGGAATCCACAGCGTTCTGTACTCACCTTCTCCTTGGGATGCTCCTCACCCCCTCCTCCCCCAGGAGAAACCCTATCTCCCCTCCTCAGTGTCACCTGAAAGCGGGGATCTGCTTTCAGCCCCATCCTGCCACCACCGCTCTGTTACCGACGGCGGCGGCGCGCTAAGTGGTTCTGTCGCCCTGCCGAAATCCTCAGCAGTATTTCTGGCTCCAGGGAGGTGTGGAGATGCACCCAGATAGCCGCTGAAGAGCGTTAACTCTTTGGGGTCCTGCTTCCAGCACAAGGGAGCAGAGGCAGGGAGGTGTGGTGAGCAAGCCGGAGAGGCGACTGAAAGAGGTGGGGAAATACCCCCGGAATCAGAATGCTCCAGCCTGAGAGGTACAAAATAGAGGGGGTGACCCCCCAAAACTGAAGATAGAGATGTGAGATGGTTTCATGGAGTGAGAACGACAACAAGAAAATGCAGTTTAACTGAGGCAGAAGACACTCAAGGTAGGGAGGTGGAGGGATTGTCTGGCACAAGAGGACAATGGTTTTATCTCCATCTGTTTGAAGAAAGACTCCATGAAGATGTGAAATGTCTCAGTCATGGATTCCTGAGTATTCCTTCTTTCTTTAGACTAGAACAAGCAATGTATAACCTCAGCCAAGGACTCCAGTTAACCCAGTGCTGCAAGTGAAGGTTGACCTGGGAACCCCAAAGCAGCAGCTGAACCCTCTTTTTGCAGGTGAGGCAGGAGTCTCAGTCAGAATCCGCTGCAAAAAGTGATGCAGAAGGTACAAATGGTCCACCAGCCTTTCTAATCCAAATTTCCTCACCCCGTGGAATAAATCAAGAGGGCCTGTGTACATGTCTGGGCTGTCTCTACCTAGGGCACAAGCCCGAGGTTTTGAATTCGGATGTATGGACCTCAATCTCTGTATCTCCCCAATCTTGGGGAAAGAATAAAGAGCTTGTCACTCACAACTTCTAAGTGAAAAATTGGACAGCTGTCAAGATCTATTGAAGAGCCTGTTTGCTGTCATATCTGCTGGTCACGGGATGTTCAGTGGCTTCCAAGCTTGGTGGTCCAAACTGAGCCCAAACCCCCTTCAGTGTTCCAGTTAACACATACTATATATCCCTTGGTGCTCAGTGCAACCATCAAAATGGGGTGTATGAGTATTGCAAGCCCTGAGTGGACAGGTTTGTGGTGAGTGGGGTGCAGAGCAACTGGGTTTGGTGGAAAGGTTCATGATGGTTTGAAGTTACAGCACTTCCAGTTTGACTGAGAAAATGAAGAGATGGCTCCTGGGAAGGGGATGCTGCTGGCAGCCAGCAGCAATGAGTATCTAGAAGTCCTTGTTACTCTTGTCCAGATGATCTGAAGTATCCCAAAAAGTCACATCCAGGTTTAGCTGCTAAAGCTGGGCTCCAAAACCTTCTACGACTGATTTGAGGGATGTGCTGCCTTCCAGCAACGAGGTTCTCAGCTGGACAACAGAGTGAAGCCAGGGTGAGGAGCAGAGGTGGGCTAAAATGTGCTGGAATTCATTCTCAAACAGAGATGGGGCAAAACAGGGGCTGTGTAAACAGGTTTGGGAGCCTGGAGCATTCCAGAAATATTATTAGAAATAACTGAGGATCCCAGATGCCAACTAGAAGGTGAAAAGCAACCCCAAAGCAGCAAGAAAGAGCAGACCTCTGCAGTTCCACAGTGCACAACATGGGATGGCATGGAGAAGAAAGGCTGTTGTGGGTCTTTCTAGACATCCCTAGCAGGAGTGTGGGGGTAAGAAAGCTCAGACTGAGCTAGGTGACTGCAGTGCTCGTTCTGCAGCCTTCCACAGACAAAACACTCCAAGGGGAGAGGAGGGAAACCAGTTCTGCAAAGATCTGCCTTGGCTTTTGGCCTGGAAAGGAGGAAGAGCATTAACTCTAATGTGTTGGAGGCGGGGGAGGGCACAAAGAATTTTGTTAAGTAGTTAATGGACACAGAATTTGGTCAGCTCTATGGCACCGACTCTTGCTAACTCGGGGATTTTAGCAAGCCTCTGGGCTGCAGGCTTGGATAGAAGTGCTCGGAAAGCAGATACCCTCTGGCTGTGCCCCTGGGCTGGCTGTGGGGGAGATTGGTTGCTGGAGGGATATTAACTCAGAGACAGCATCTTCTCCCTGGGAAGCTGGTCCTGCTCGTGGCAGGACGGTGGCCGTCAGCATCCCTTGCTCCACGATCCTTCCACTCCTGCAGCATCGTTGGCTGGCATCCCTCCTTCCTTAGCCTGGGGAGAGCTAATGAGATCACAGCCCTTGGTGGGGAGCCGATAACAAGCGAGTAATTCCTCAGTTCCCAACTCAGCAGAGCTCGGTGTCACTGGGGGAGTGACAGGGTTTAAAGAAAACCCCATTTGTGGCCAAGACCTTTCAGGATTTCCCCCCCATCCTGCTTTGCCTTCCCGTCTGATCTTGTTCTGCCCCAAGATTTCCTGCACGGAGCAGCAGCTGGGGAATAAAACATGAACCTTTCTGGTTTGGTCTCCCAGGCTCTGCTGGAGGCTAAGTGAGGTTAATAACCGAACACGCTGGGAGGAATCGAGGGAAGAGACAGGGGAAAAAGCTCCTTCCCTGATCTGATAGTGATAAACGATTGGAGATGGGCTATCTGATTTCTTCTCTCTGGTGGTCCCCACAGGAACAGCTTCCAGGCGAGCGTGTCAGCCATTCATTAAAGGAAAACGGCAAAGATTATCGCTAATATCTCCAAGATTAGTTAGATAAATACACCCTGCAGAGGAATATGCAGCTGGGGGTTGCTCTCGTGGCTGCTGCAAAACGTTCCAGCTTCATTGACTCAGCTCAACCCATTTGCATCGGGGGCCGTGCCCGGAGCTCCCCGAGAGGATCCGCGGCGTTGGGGAGTGTTTGTAAACACAACGTGCAGCCACTGCCTCCTCTGGCCCTGAGAAACACCAAAATATCTTGGGGGAGCTGGCTGCAAGCACGGAATCCTTTGCTAAACGATCCCCAGCGAGCTCTCCAGTGAGGTTTAAAAAGATGATTTGAAAGCGAGATGGTACAAAGATTTTCTAGATGATGGAGAGAGGGGCTGTTCAAAAAAATCCTCACCTGAGTCACGTGTAGAGGGTTGAAAAGTGTTGGGAGAAGTCTAAAAACAGAGCAGGAAAGGAAAAGTTTGGTGGCTTGTTTTTTTTTTCCCCATGAGAAACTGCAAATAAAAATCCTCTGGGTGTTGTTTTTATTTTTTAAGTGAAAATTGCAATTTTTTTTTCACAAGCAAAGTACAAAAAACCTGCTCTGAGCTGGTGCTTCTTGAGCGAGGGGAGGGCTTGGAGCAGAGATTTCCAGAGGTCCCACGCCACCTAAAATCACTCTTGAGAACGTGCAGGGGAAGCTTTGCTGCAGAGCAGCTTTCTGAAAGAAAGGGACACCCAGAACTCAGTGGCAAATGTTTTGTTTCCTTTTGAAAACCCAGCAAGCAGAAAAACACTCGTGGCCCTGAGTGGAAACGAGGCAAAAACTGTTGTTCCCTATCGATGCGAGTGTCAGCTCTCGTTTCTCTTCTTTGAAACCTGAAAGCCAAAGTCACATTTTAAGTCAAAACAGAGGAGAAATGCAAAGGATGCTGGAAGGGAACCAGCGTTTGGAACCAGCATTTTGCTGTGCAAGGAGAAAGTGGGAGGAAAATCTCCAGCCCTCGCTCCGTCCTCTGGCTTGGTTTGCCGTGGGAAAGGGGTGTTGGGTTCACCCAAAGGCTGCCTGGTTTTGGGGTGGGATGTCCACTGCTGAGCAAACTGAGATATTTTGTCCACTCTGCATCTGTCTCATCAGAGATGGATGTCCCTGGGAGGGGTGGGATGCTGTGGTTGGCATTTTGGCCTGAGCTAGAGCGACTAAAGGATGGGGGGGTTGTGGATCTTTTGTTTCCTCAAATAATCACAGAATCACAGAAGGGTTTG
>NW_008582333.1:0-8809 GCF_000691845.1 Merops nubicus | reverse complement strand
TTCCAATCCCTAACATTCTGTGATTCAATGATATATGTATGTTTAAATATGTTTGTACCTGTATGCATATGCATGCAAACACACATTTTAAGGCGTAAACCAGGTCTGTGCCTTGTTTTTGCTGCTAGGCCCTGAAGTTAGGAAAAATAAGGTAGAACGAGTCTCAATTAAAAAAATTATTTTACAACGTTTCCCCCATCTTCAACTTATATTTAAGAAGAAGCTGGTTGAACTGAGGCCAGCAGCATTACCTCCAAACATGTGTAGCATTACAAGAGTCTCCCTTGAGAAAGCAGGGATGCCTTGCAGTATTGTTATAGAAAGATATTTCAAAACAAGTTTGGCCTGTGTTACATCATCCATTTGGCCAGACATATTTTTGGTGAGTGCCATCTTGCGTTTGTTAAAACCCTGAAGAAAAGTTTTTCAGCTTTTCTAAGCTGTTCTCTCAGAAAATTTGCTGTGGGATGAGGTCTGACTGGTGTTTGAGAATGATGATAATGAAGGGCAGACATGGAAAGTGGAGAAGGATGTCCTTGAGCAGGGAGTTCAGTTCAGGATGGATTGCAAAGTGCTCGAAAAGGCTTTGTTTACAAAATTCAGGCTGGATGGGAAAAGAATAAAAAGTGGATTAAATCTATTAAAGGTCCTCTCTAACTTGCAGGAAAGTAGATGGAGACACACAGAGAGGCTTTTGTACTTCTTTCTGGGTTTCATTCTCCTTTGTTCATCCTATAGAGAATGTAAAGGAAATCTCAGGAATGAATTTATATATCGGCTGAAGAATTTAGAATCAGCTAGTAGCAAAAAGACAGGATTTGACCAGCTAACAGAAATGCAAAGAGATGTACTGATGAAAGAATAACTATAAAATCACATGCATCTACTAGATGGAACTAGGAAGATGCTGGCATTAACCTCCTCAAAACTCAAGTGCCTGGAAAAGAGTAAAGACAACCACAGTGAATGAAGAGAAAAAACTTTGTAGGGAAGCAAGACTAAAAATGGGGAAAAGGAAGGGATGGTTATGGAAGAAAAACTGATGAATATAGATGATGTCGAGACACAGTCACTATGATGGTAGTTTCCGAACAGGAATACATAACATGTTATCAAGAAACAAAGAAAAAGAAAGGAAAAGTCAAGCATGGTAGTATGCGTGAAAGATGTAATTGAAATATCTCTTAAGTATTTTGTTCCCTCTACACCCTCCATCAAGATTAATGGTACTAGTAACAAAGACATTAAAGTAGTAATACCTTAGTTTTGGAAGTAATAAAGATCTCCAACAAATGGTGGAAATTTAAACAAGTTCTACTGAAAGAAGGCAATAAATACTGAAATTCCTAAGAAAGCTTCCAATTGGTAGGGAATGTTGTTTCTTTATGGTGATTTCTCAAGGATCTAGACTGTGACAGCTTCTAATGTCAGCAGGATAGAAACATATGCTCTGTCATATTCCAGATACAAGTTTAGTTGTTTCTCTCTTGTGATATAGCTAAGACTTAGAATAACTAAACAGTGTGCCTTCTCTTAAATGAGCAAATTAATGGCTCTGGTGAGCAATTTAGATCTTTACATCTCTGTACCTTAAACTGCATAAACATATCATGATTACATGGTGCCCTTATCTCCTGAAATCCATCCGTTTACTTTAAATGTTCCTTCATTGTCCCTTTTCTGGCCAATACACCTCTTCTAGTATAGGTATGTGTGGTGTATATATACAATACGTATTCATTTAATGAATCAAGGTTAGTTAGATTGCTACTAAAAAAAAAAGGGGGGGGTCAGGGGGTGGACTGCGAGAGAAGTAAGATGATCAGACCACCACAATTTAGATACCATTTAGCAATTAAAACTGGAGCCGGTAAAGAAAAACAGCAGTAAAGTAGGACGAGGTAGAAAGTGTTCTCTTAGCATAAGCCTGTAGGGCTGCTTTGTAAGAAATAGCTGTGTCTGATTGTGACTGCTCAGTGATGTATATCTGGACTCTTTAATTAGATTTTACAATTAAAAATGCAAGGTATCAAGATCCTCCACCCATAAGAAACTTTTTCAGCTTTTACCTTTGGATGACAGAAATTAGCTTTGGTACCTTGAGAGATCAAATTATTCTGGGCGTTTCTGGGAGGGAAGGATGATTTAAGATTCTTAGAGACAGCACAGTAGGGAACCACATTCTGCCTCAATGAGGCACCACAAGTTAATCAGTACTTTTCACTTGGTATTGTTTTCTCTTGCCTTTGCAAATCTCATGCTGTTCTTGAAATGCCAGGGAATTGAAAGAACCGATTGGCTGTCAGTGACTGAAAAAAAAAAAAAAGGTATTTCACAGTGAGAGAAATATATATATATATCTCTATCTATATATATCTCCTTATTTTAAAACTTTTTATAGTCTTCTTTTAAAACTTTTTCTTTACTTAGATGTTGGGACCCCCAGGAAAGAAAAATGCTCCTCATGGAAACAAATGTCTCCCTGTCCCCTGCAGAGAAAATTATTAAGAACAAATTTACTTGGAAAGTAATAAAATAAATAAAATTTGCCATGAGAAAAAAGAGCTATTAATTTTGACTAGCTTCTGGCACAAAGCTAAAATAAAACATTGTTAATATTTAAGAATGGCTTAAGACCTGAAATTTCGCTTCCACTTTCAAAGACTCAGAAAATACAGTAAGAATGGTTACAGCTCTGGGTATGTATTCTGCATATATCCAGCAGTTTGGAAGTGCCTATTATTAGGCATTTTGACTCATTCTTTTCTCCATTCCTCTTAGCTCTCTACACTAGTCTTGCCCCACCTCAGGTTCATGCTGATGCAGAAAGAGAGGCAGTTCTCATAGTACCTTTGTACACAGAATGACAATGAAAAAAAGAGGGGAGAAGCCCATTTATTGTGCCATCTAGTCATGTTTTATAAATCTAGTAAGAGTTGTGAAGTACATGAACCCATATCCAAATTGCAATCTGTGATCAAGTAAATCATTATCTGAAGAACTTAAGTGTTTTATTTGAGGTGGAGGGAAAGAATAATTAATTTCAGATATATAGATGTACTTCCTGGAAAAATATGGTTATTCAATGAAAATGGTTAGTGATGTGTGGTTTTCTGATTTGCATTTCAGTAGGAACATGTGCAATGGCAGAACAGCAAAGCAGGATCTATGGTATTGTTTTCAGGAGACTGAGACTGGCTGAACGAGTCCAAAATAGCCTTCAGACAGCTCGGCATTTTTCTGTACAGTCTTTAGCTCTGTGCTATTGGTAAGTAAGATGGTTGCTTTTTCTTTTTTTTTATTCAACACTATTTGCATAGCATTGACTTTAGGATGCACTAAAGTGATTGAAAAAAGTGAGTCATTATGTTAATCCCCCCAAGGTAGGAGTACAAGCAGCTCAATTTCTGAAAACCAGACGAGGCAAGAGTAAATAAATCAAAACAATCAGAGAAATGTTTGATTCCAGATAATGTGCCCAGGGAACTATCTGCTGGTGGTAGAAGGCCTTGTGGTTTATATGAAGGAAATCAGGTATGCCTGAGTCTTGACTAACCAAAGAATACAAGAATAAAAATCACTACCTGAAATTCAGGTATGGTAGTGATGACTGAGGTGGTGAAATGCTGGGGTCTGAACCCCAAGCCCTGAATTAAGGTTGCCATATGGGTGATTCCCACAGCCCTTCATACAGAGGTGGTGAGTTTGCCTTATAGCTTCCCCCCAGGGTGCGGCCGGCCCTGCAGGGAGAGCCAGAAGGGAAATGAGCCCCAGGGGTCCCGCAGTGAGTTGACAAAGGTCAGGGGTCTGCTTGGGGATAAAAGCTGGGACCACTGGCAGGGAGTCAGGAGTGTCTGTCTGTGGAGTGCACTCCCCAGAGCTTCCTGGTTCAGGAGAGACCTCTTGACTCTCCCTGGAGCTGGGCCCCAGTCTGTTTAGACCTTTGTGAACGCGGGCTGATTGGGTGAGAGTCGCCATGTGGGCACCTTTCTCTTATGTCTTTAACTTACTGGTCTGGTTGTTTCCCATACCAACTATGGGCAACCTCGGCTCACTGTTTGTACCACCTGTTGTGGGCTGAGTCGTGTCTTTTGTGGGATTGTTGGGGGTGGTGTCAGTTATGTACCAGCTGATTGATCTGTTTGTACCCCCAGAGATCATTCATGCAATGTCCTTCTTGTCTATAATACAGTCTGTGTATTGTTTCATCTTCCTTCTGGCTGTATCATTTTTGTTGGGCCTGGTCATTGGCAAAACAAGTGTGTATTTAGTATCAAGAAAATTTTGAGGGGCTTCACATAGAATTGTACAGCCTGCCTTTAAGATGATGTGGTGTGGTCAGCTTCGATTAAAATGTACACCTTAATATATTATATAGTTACTTAACACATTTCCTAGGTCAGTAACTGTTGTTGCAGTAATAGTTATGGATGTAACTTTTTCAACAGGCTCTAAGCTTAAATTCCTAAGGAATAAATAGGAACTTATCAAAACCAAATATCCCCCACACCTCCACTGGGAAAAAAAAATCCTGTGAGATTTCTGACGTGATAATTTTTTTTTTTTTGTTTGGTACCATCACTTGGATTTGGAAATTCATCTGGTAACACATTCATAGGACTCTTTCAGGTTCTTTTGTAATTGTGGGCAATTGGGTTTGTTTGTCCTTTGTTTTTTTAGTATTTCTGTTTGTGAGAAGGATGTTAATGCACAACTTGTGGGAGAATTAGGAAGGCTGGGGGCTCTACTCTCATCTCATGCAGTAGGATCATGGCATAAATGATGTTTTAAAGACTTATAAAACTAAGGTTCCAGACTGGATTCAGTACTTTAAATTTCATGTTGTTGGTGTTTGAGAGTGTTGGTTTTGTGGGTTTGTTTCATTTTGTCTGTGCAGAGGGAGACTCTTGCTGTACGTATGCGACCTGGAACAAGTGCTGAGTGGAGAGATGTGACTGATTTCCCCACCTGCCTTGCTGCAGGTGCTCTTCCAGTGATGGGAATGCAGCTGCACAACCAATTAGAGGAGATCTCGGTGCCACAGCCCAGTGACAGCTTGGGGCCAGCACTTGAGTTCGCATTTTTAATGACACATCTGTCACTACCTCCTCAGAGCCTCTTTCATACTTCTAATGTGTTAGGAAGATGCTGAGATTTATGATCACTGTTACTGAAAAGAATGAAAATAAGCGATTTTTTGAGGAGGTAAAAACTATAAATCTGTGCATATATATAAATATTTTTTTTTTAATAAAACTGTGCTAGGCTCTGGTATTTTTTCTTCTTTGACTACTTTCATTGATGTAATTTCTTTCAGTAACTTTCCTGAGATAACAATTTGAACTTCCAAAGGCTTGTGTTCCACTTAGTACCATCCTGGCTGTTGACAGGAATTTAGTAATGAAAATAACTTTTCTAAAACATAGGGATTTTATCTGCTATGACCTCTTTTTTCACACTTTTCCCTTCCTCCAATGTGGGTCCTTCCCGCAGGCTTCAAGGAGTGCTCCAGCAGGGGTCCTTTCCACTACATACCACCCTTCAGGAACTAGTCCTGCATGAATCCCCCCAGAGCTGCAGTTCCTGCCAAGATCCTGCACCTCTGTGGGCTCCCTACGTGCTGCAGCTTCCTTGAGGGCATAGCTGTCTGCTCTGGTGTGGGGTCCTCCATGGGCTGCAGGTGGGTATCTGCTTCACCACAGTCCTCCATGGGCTGCAGAGCACATCCTGCCTCAACTGGTTTTCTCCGTGGGCTGCAGGGGAATTTCTGCTCTGGTGCTTGGAGCACTGTCCCCCCCATCCCCCATTTCTTCACTGATTATCATATCTGCAAGTTTTTTTTTCTCTGTTCTCACTTCCTTTTACAACTCCTGTACAGCATTTTCTACTTGTTTTGAAATATGTTATCATGGCCTCTGTCAGCTGTCCATTTTGAAGCTAGCTGGAGATGACTCTGTCCAAGATGGGGGCAGCTCCTGGTGTCTTCTCACAGAAGCCGCTCTTGCAGCCACCACTACCAAAGCCCTGTCACATAAACTCGGTGTGCCAAGTCTCTTTGAAAATAACATATATTTCTCTAAATAGAATTTGTTCATTCCAATCAGCATCAAACTGTTATTCTTTGTTGTTGCTATGACAAGACAGGATGAGTTTGAGTCTCTGCAGAGTTTGTAAGGAGAAGGGTTGTTGCCAGAAACAGTTCTTCCATTTAGGTAGGACAAAATCTAAAATCGTGCATGAAAAGCAAAGGAATAGCTAGTAGATAACAAAGTGGAGAGACAAGATTTTTAAGGAAGCGGTTTTCCTTGTCTTTGTTGGACTGAGGTAAAGAGCTTTATATTGAAAAGTAATTTCTTGTATGAAAGACACCAAAAACTAATGCTGTGGTTGTGTTGCCTTCCCCTTAATTCGTTTTCTTGGATTCAAGAGGTGGGTTGTTTCTCCCAGAAACAACCAATTTCTCCCCGAAAATTGGCAAGACACTTTCTGTGCCACTGAATTTTTGAGAAGGAAGAATGAGGTTGCTTATGCACTAGACTGGGAAGACTTATTTTACACTGCTTTGTTGAGGCTTTGCAGATAGGAATGGCATATAATTATTAGACACAGTTGCTGTCTTGAGTGTGGTACTTGGAGTGATTCCTTCCTGCTGCACCTTTTCTGTGAAGAAGAGGTCCATGTTCTGCTGAAAAAATAGTTTATCGATTCTCTTGAGCATGCAAAAAAAGTGAAATAAACTGTTTTTACTCCAGTGATCTTACATCTTTTGAATAACATTTATCTCCAAACTGTCATTCATACTAGAGGAAAATATATTGAATCAAATTTTTCTCACAAGAGAGCTTAGTTTTCATTTCTAGAGTTTAAATAAATGATGTTACAGCTTTTAGGCCTGTATATGTCTGCAAGCTATGATGTCAGGAGAATTGCAAATGACAGAGAAGGTTTTGATGTTCTTTCTCCACCAGCTTTTAAATCACAATACTGCTTAAATACAGTTCTTGAAGTTACAGTTTGATTGAAGCTGAACTGGTTGCTAAGACAGCTTGATTTGCAGTCCACTTGAGAACAAGGTATAAAAAGATCTTATTTAGGCAGAGAATTTTTTAGTTCAATTTTAAGAGACATGGATCTTATTGATACTTTAGTAGATTTTTTTTTAGCTATTTTATTTTTTAGATATTTAGTATATATTTTATTAGATGGTTTAGTACACATAATGGCACAGTTTTGAGGAACGGAATAATTGTAAATAATTGATCTGCAAAGTCACATTTTTTTGTAAGATGAAGTATAATTTCATTCAAGCATGAGGGGTAGGATTGTGTTGTTTTGCTTTTAATAGGAGCCTTCTCTAGAAGGTTTCCACTTGTCTGTGATGGCTTGCTAGACCTTTCTAGAGATTGACCTGGCAAGAATCAACTTTGCACTGCACTAATCAACCATTATTATCTGTGATTCAGAAAAACACTGTGAATTATCTTGAAATTGAGTCTGAGTAACAAGAATAACACAGCCCCTTGAGTATTTCATAGCAAAGTACGTTCACTAGTTGTTATTTTCAGCTGTTGAAAAAGTGAGAATAAACAGTGATGAGTTAGAATAAGAAAGCTGGAGGAACAGATAATCCTTTTTTCTACAAGTTAATGGCAGATGTGCCAACATTTCTCAGTTTGTATATTCTCAATAGTCAGTATTCATAAAAACCATAAATAATTCCATGCTTGTTTCCAAAGTGGTGTTTTTTTTTTTTTTTTTTACATGTTGAAATAGTTCCCAAAAATCTTTGTGATGAGTGAAGAAATAAAATGCATCTGTTTATCTGTTTTCACCAGTGCCACACTTGGGATTGAGCTGAGAATTTTTTTCTGGAATGGAAAATGTAGGGGTTTCATACATTGTTTCTGCCTAATGTGTAATCCATATATATGCACTTTATATATAGTAATATGCAGAAATATTATGGTATTTAACCAAGCAAATAAGTATATGAGAAAAAAAAAATTAGCCAGTAAAACACTTCAGGTGCCCAAATGGATGTTATATGAGCAGAAACAGGAACTGGACTATGGAGCAAACACAGGAACAGTTGCATAAGTCACTTCTGTAAATCCCGTGACTAAAATGTTGTAGAATTTATATTAATGTCATGGGATCATATTCACTGAGGATCTTGAAGTACTTCTCTAATCCCAAGCGTTATTTTTTCCTTTCTATTCAAGTGTATATTATTTCCATTTATGTATCTTGTTTTTCAAAGAGTTCTTTCCTTTACAGCTTTTCACTTGTTTTTCTGTCTGTCCTCTTCACAATATCCTAGTTTCATTCTTCCTCTGTATTTTGCTGACCTGAGACACATAGCACCTGAATAAGAAAGGACTGGCCAAATTTACCACAAACGAAAGCCAGTATACTTCCATAGAGAATAAGCTTGTACTGTTTTATTGTAACTTAATAGCCCAGTGTTGTTTGTGGGGTATCAATGGACATAAAACACTTAATGAAAACATTGTTCAAGCTATTAGAATACTAGAGTTTAGTTCAGGCATTAGTATAAACAGAAGATCTTCACTGACATCTTTTGCAAGACATTCTACAGAAAATGTATAAGAACAGGGGGAAATAATGTAAATCTAGAAACATGTGGGCGAAAAGAATACTGTAAGAATGAAGTCTGTTGCCTACAGTGGAATTTATCACAGTGCAGACAGCTCAATGCTTAAATAGTATTTAAATTCCAGTTTGAGGTCTCACAAGTAAACTAGGAATACCTCTTGCTGAATCGTGCAGACTTTGATCGCTTCAGGGA
>NW_008582332.1:15639-42131 GCF_000691845.1 Merops nubicus | reverse complement strand
AGCAACAATAAAGATAATGCAGCTGGAAGTTAGTTAATCATGCGTGAGTCAGAAGGAATCCAACTTGCTCCGCAGGAATAACAGGAGTGAAGAGAAAAAAATAGAATTAAAAAAAAAGGCAACGTTTATTTTAGACAGAGTTGTAAACAAACCGTTTGGAGGAGAGGAGAGCCTGTCAGTGGAACGAGGAGGTACCCACATCCAGCTGCTTTTAGGATTGCAGCTGGACAGCGGAGGGTATTCTGGGTTTTGACTCTCCAGCTAGGACTTAAGCCCCCACATGACAGGCTGTTAGCCCACGTTGGGAAAATCTCATTCCTTATTCATAGAATCACAGAACGGTTTGGGTTGGAAGGGACCTTTGAAGTTTATCTAGCTCCAACCCCCCTGCCATGGAGCAAGAAGACCTGTGAAAGTATGTGGCCCCCAAAATAGGCATCAAGGAGAGGAGCAAACTATTGTATCAATTAGTCTTTATAGTATGTATCCATTTTCATAGCAGTATGAAATTGTATTAACCTTCTTAAGATATATACAGTTTACATCATATACCGCATAGTCATGCTTTAAGTAAGCTTCAATATTCATGGTGAAGTAAGCAGGACCAAGTGACCTCAACCTCATGGCACATAGGAGCAGGACAGCTGCCACCATGGAGTTATGGACCTTTGTTTCTCAGAATCTCAAAGCCATTCATGAAGGATAAAGGATGCCCCTGGACTCCCAAGGTGACACTGGCATCCTAGCCACTCCGACACCTCTGTGAATCCCTCACCTTATCTGCTACAGAATGAACTGTGGCAAGACTGACTTCAGGAACATCTAGATCAAGAGAGCAGCTGGATGATGGCTGTAGAAGTATAGCTTCTTTGCAAAACAGTGCGTGTGTTTGTGTGTTAAATTGTTCCACGACTAACCCATTTGGGCCACTGGAACAGTTCCAGAGGAGCCACAAAAAAAGTCAGAGGGCTGGAGCATCTATCCTGTAAAAAAAGGCTGCAAGAGTTTGGGTTGTTCAGCCTAGAGAAGAGAAAGCTCCAGGGAGACCTTATTGTGGCCTTTCAGTACGGAGAGGGAGCCTATAAGAAAGACGGGGACAATCTTTTTAACAGGGCCTGCTGCGACAGGACAAGGGGTGATGGTTTTAGACTGAAAGAGGGTTGATTTAAACTAGGCATACGGAAGAGAATTTTTACAGTGAGGGCCGTGAAACACTGGCACAGGTTGCCCAGAGAGGTGATAGGTGCCCCATACCTAGAAACATTCAAGGTCATGTTGGACGGGGCTCTGAGCTACCTGATCTTGTTCAGGAATTCCCCACACATTGCAGGGGTGTTGGACTAGATGATTAAAGGCCCCTTCCAACCCAAACCAGTCTATGATTCTATGATTCATTTTGCACTCTTAACGTTTCTAATAATGGTTCTTTGAGTGATTCTCACTGGTCCGACGTTTGCACCACCCTCCTTAGCTCACAGCTTCTATCCAGAAGCTGACCTCAGCGTCCCGTCACTATTTCATCATCCCCTTTCTTGACATTTTCACTTGGAATTAGGATGGGATTTAATCCCATTGCCATGTTTTCCAAGTCTCCTGGGGACATGAATCACAACATAGAGGACAGAAATGGTGCGGATAGTTCTGCTCTGCTGTATCAAGGACAAGCCACAGGATCTTGGACAGATAATAAAAATGTGGGCTCTCCACTTGAGACACCCCTCAGTATTATTCTCCGGTTCCTGGGGCCTTGACAAGGAACTTTTTCTGATGGCTCCATTCTTCCTTCCCCAGCCATTAGGGCTCAGAAGTCCCCAGCTTTCCCTTGAAGGAGACGGGAAGTCTCCTTGCTTTCCCGTGGAAGGAGGGAACAGGCAAGTTCATCCTGCCACGCCGCTTTCCCCCACGTGTCTTGGGACTGCTGCGTGACAGCCCTTTGTCACTGGCCCTCCCTGCTGACAGGTGGCTCAGGAGGCACCAGCTCGGGTGGTGGTATTGAGCACGGCCAGCCCGCACCTCCACTCCCTGCTGCGCTGGAGTCGTGCCGAGCCAGCGTGCTGGGATGGCTGCAGTCCTTTCCTCATCAGCGCTTAGCGGGTGCTTCTAGAAGAACCTGCCATGAAGTGAGGCTACTACTTTATTTAGCAATGTGATCAATAGCCTCTTGGCATGCAGCCTCTATTTTTTTCAAGGCATCTGTTTGCGAGGGAACAAAATTACCTCGCTGCTGTTCAAACCGACTCAGCGTGCCCGTTTCCCTTCTTCCCATGTACAGAACTGCTTGCCACCAGCATCTGACCACACCTGCCTTGCTCTTCTCCTCCAGGCTTATTCTGGGGCCATGTTCTTTTGCAGGTCTTCTCGCTCCAGTATATGGTTCATTTGTATGTCTGGCCATGGGATTAACCTGCACTTTTATCTGCCGTTTCCTTGTCTGAGCAACAAAGCCACTTAGATGCAGCTCCTGTTTGCAACACCAGTAAGAATACACTAAGCCACAGTTCTTGGATGGACCATGAAAATGTGTGTTAATACTTTCCAGGAAAAAATGATAGCCTAAGAAACAGAGGAAAAGAAGCTGAAGTACTAATGTTAATGATCTATACTTAAGAAGCTCACGCGTCTCACTGAAATTACTGGTAGTATGCCTACCTCAGTGAACGTGGCATAGGAGACTCCTGCCAAGAAGTTCAGGTGGAACAGGTGGCTCATGATGCGGTTGTGTGGTTTATGACTTCTTGTTGGACAAACTATGATTGATTGAGACAGCCACAAAGCAGAATGGATTTTTCACAAGGGATCTGAAAGCTGACTGAACCGTCAAAGTTGATTTATAATTTTTATTAGAAGAAAAGCTGTAACTGCTGTGTAGGATTGAAATGTTGCCTACCACAGGAGATGAAGGACCTTATCTTGTACTCACCAAAACCATGGCAAAACTTCTGCAAGCCTCATTGTCTTAAAAAAAATAAACCCATCACCCAAAATTAGCCACTGTGTGGCAGGTAGTTAGAGGTGCTCCCCGTTAGCAGGATTGTTTTCCTGTTAATAGTGTGCTTCCACTTAGGAGTGGCCCTGTCACGCTCTCTCAAACACCAGGTAGAATTTCACCCGCTTCCCAAAGGGAGAATTACAGGTGCTTGCTCCACTGAGTCACTGCTAACGCACTTCAAAGTCGACGCGAGGTTTCCTTTAAATTTGTAGCCTAATTTTCACCTCCTTCCCGAGGCCCAGCTTTCCTGGCATTTTCTCCAGGGTAGAATATTACTTGAAGTTTGAAGGGGACAGGAGGAGATGAAGCAACTTTGAAATTATAGCATTTAGATGTTTGGAGGGCAATTTTAATTCCTCTAGCACTTGTCTGTTCAAAGGTAGTTTGAAGTGTTAAACCCCAGTTTGTTTTTATGATCTTGTGGAGGAAATCTGTCTTTTATTTTTTCAGAATAAGTTAATTAGGATATTATCACTGCAGAGGCACACACACGCGTACCACACTAAAATGTTACTGAAGTTGTAAAGTCAAAGATGCAAAAATGAGGATACAGCATAATTAAGGCTGTGTATGCTTATTTGATGTCTCCTTCATGCATTAACCTGATACGATTTTAATTAATCACACACTATATTCTCTGCAGGATGCATGTCACAGGAAAGAAGATGCTCAGCTAATGGGCATCCAAACAGTAGTGCTCTCCCTGATCACTGTGCAGTCCCCTGAAATTTAAATTTGTGTTAGTCATACCTTGCTGCAGTAGCAGGATTATAAATTTCCCCATGTGCTTTTCTATAAAATTGAGGGTACAGCACTGGAATATTTCACAAACATGCACAGATTTCTATTTTCAACAAGAGCACGAGTCAAAAGGAATATCAGCACACCCTTTGACATCTGGGATTTTGAGGTACAAGTGAATTAAGTCCAGAGTGGCCACTAACCTGTGCACTCAATTTAGTGGATGAAAATTCAGAATATGATTTTTCAGATACAGAGATTATTTCAGAAGTACAGGTTCCTTTGGCTGAGCTGCAACTGGACAGAGGTGCTGAGACTTCAGTCTGAGTTTGGGCCTCAGCTTGAGGACCTGCAGATGAGAGGTACACAGTTAATGCTCCCCCTCCCAAGGCATGATGTAAATGCCTTACACTTTGGCACAGAGAAAAGCCACAGCAGAGCACAGAACACAGTCCTTCCAGCCAGCACTCAACTGCTTTTCTCCTTCCCTGATCATTGGCTCATTTATGAGAAGCTTTCCAGTTTTCAAAAGAAAAGGTCACTGCATGCTTACTGCTACTAAAGTCTTTGTCAGCTTAACGATTTGCCTCAGCTGAAATAGTAGAAACACAAAACGTTGATATTGGGTTTTTTTAAAGAAAGACTTTTTTTTTCAGAAATATCATTTTTATAAGAAAGTTGCAGGATAGTGCCAGTGATTAAAAAAGGTGCTAACTAAAATCTATTGATGTTAAACATAAGGAAGATTGTATTTTTCCCCTAGAAGATATGTAATATGTTGATCCAGCTGCTGTGAATCACAGGAGCTAGGACTGTTTCTGGAGGTTCTCATGCAGCATCCCAGACAGGGAGACAGATCTTGTCTTTTCAGCGTGACACACATGTATCGTGTACGAACGATGTTATTCTTAACTACATCCTGCATGGGCTGACTGGGAGATTAAACAGCTGAATAATTGTCCAGCAAATCATTGACACATCCTATGATGCAAAAGAAGCCAATTAAAGCATACTACTGATTCACTTCCAGTAGCTGCCACGCAGGGCAAGTGGCTCCTCACTCCAAGATAAGCACTGTTAAGAAAATCTCCTTCCCTAACTATTCTATCAGTCTTTATTGTATGAAAGCGTATTAAACTTGTTAGTGTATGTATTGGTTCACATTATACACTGTAATGTAACGAGGTAGCGAAATTTTACTGGAGAAAGACATCGTTCACACTCAAGTAAAACAAACTGAAGGACAGCCCAGGCCTGGAAATAAGGAATTTGCTTCTTGGAAACTTAGAGCTGTCTGTGAAGGATAAAAGACATCCGGTGCCCAACCAAGATACCGCCAGCATCTTGCCCCCTCTAACCCATCTTTGAAACCCTCCCAGCATTGTCTAGCCTCCTGGGTAAGTAACTCTAGCAAGACTGACTCCTTGATGTCTGGATCAAGAGACAAGCAGCAAGAGTGCTGCAAAAAGAGCTTTGCAAAGTTTTCCTGTGATTAGTAATTGGTAGCATGGGTGTCCAACAGTAGCTCTGGTGGGCTGGGGAGTGGCTGCTGAGCCACTGAGCAGCTGTGGATGTGGCTAGCTCAACCAGAGGAGGTCTCTCTCCACATCAGCTGCTTTGCTGTTTCCTAGCACAGAGTCAGGGAATTTTTCAGTCTTGCTCAGTAAGCATCACCTTGGATTTTCAGCATATTACAAATATTTTCCGTTGCGCTGGTTTGCATGCCTGAAGAAACAGCAAGACCTCTGTTTCTCTCTGCTGCTGGCACCTTCAGGGCTTTTGGCAGGCACAGGGTTGGAGCAGGATGTCCTCTTGTTCGGTGCTGATCTCCATGCACCTCTGGATACCCAGGGTCAGTTTGCCCACTGAGAGGGAGGGGGTTCTGCAAGCAAATCTGTGGTGAAAATGGGTCAAGTTACACCCGTGTGCAATTCCTGTTTGAACCGTGGCTTAGCAAAGCCTCACTCACACTCCTCCAGACTGCTGTACGTGCTGAAGTGCAGCAGCACCTGGACCAGGATGAATGCTAACAGCCCAAGCATTTACCCTCTGTGGGTGGAAGGTGCTGTTGCCCAGGCTCATGTCACACCAGGGCATCCTGAAGTTCAATGAGATGACACATGCCACTGCAAAAGACCCTTCTGGCCCCTGACATTGAGCTCACTTTGAAAAACAGGATAGCACATTGCAGCTGGTGGCATCCCAAATCCCTTCTGGTGCCAGCCACCCATGTGAGTGGTTGTCCAGCGGGATGGTAGGCACAGCAGGTAGCATCTCCAAGGGTACAGACATCTACTGGCATCTGGGGGCCTGTCCTGTTTCTGCAGTGCTGCACAAACATCTTTCAGGGTGATGTTGTCTGACTTGGAAATATGGATGAGGACAAGCATTTCTCAAGGTACACTCTCTCCTAGTCCTGCTAGGACGTTGTTATCTTCTCAGATATTTTATCTCACTCTTGTCGTGCTTGACTTTTGCACACCTTGACTTTTGAACATCTGTCATTCACCTAGTGGGTGGCCCTGACCCTAAACCTTGACATATTCTTAGTGGAAAAAGGATCCATTGAAATAGAGCACTCTATCCCATTTCAGAAGAGATTCCCCTGTAGCTTTACAGTGTTGGTGTGACACTGCACATCAGAATATCTTCTCTGAGACTGTTCTCTGGAGCAGATTCTCTAGTAGCCTGGAGAAGGACATCCTGGTGTTGTCCTTGAGCATCCTATCTGTGGTCATGGCTTCCCAGGGTTTGTGTGCTGAGGCCCAGGTACTACCCTCATTGATAGGGGTGTGGGGGCTTAATTTTGGGGGTGCTGCTTGGGATTCACCAAAGGCAAAGCTGGACCTCAGGCATGAATTTCATTCCCCACTTTAAAATTCTCAGTCAGTCGCAATCCAGCATGAGAAAGGAAAATAACACCAATTAGGTGCAGGCATGAGATAGTGTTTTGTCTGCAAGAAACTTTCTTGTCCTGTTTTCGTTGCTTCTTTACTGTGAGTCAGCCTATGACACATTTTCACGGAACTCCCAGACACTATGCTTACAGAATTAAATGTGGGTCAGGTGAAAAAAAACATTGTGAAGAGCTGACAGTGTTCAGACAGAGAAGAAATCATGTTCCTACAGGTGGAGAGCAGTGCAATGTCTTGTTTCCCCTGAAAACTACCAATTGCTGTCTTCTTGACTCCACTCAAGGAATACTCCAGGAGTCCCTGCTACAGCGACCCATTTCCAGTTATAAAGTGACTCCTGGTAAGGTGTTCAGCATGGGCAGAACACTTATGACCTTGAACCTTGTTGCTATCAACAGCTCAGGCATTAGAAACGTCCTGATGACATCTCTGGCACCAGAAGCCTAGCAGCCTACAAAACACATAGGCAGGTTGGAAGATAAAATTTGGAGAGAACATAGCAAAATAATAATACGCCTGTTGTTCACTGCCAGTCAAGAGCAGACAGGACAAGGCAAGTTTCCACCTCCTAAACAATGAGTGTTTGTCCTTTTTTTTTTTCTTTTTTTCCCCCCTTTTTGGCAGAAGCACATATTGGACAAGAAGTGTAATGGTTTTTCATATTTTGACTAAACTCTGATGTTGGGTTGCCACAGCAGAAGAGGCCACTTCAGCAGAAAGGTCAGCCACCCTGTTCTGCAGGGTGTGGCTGAGGGGATGAATTTCATCAGTCTGTCCAAATCAGGGCATCACCATTTCTGAGTCAGAGCCTTCAGCTCTTCCACTCAGTGGGCTGTGCTGTGGAAACGTGCTCAGAGAAGATCACTGGATGGTGTTCGGGGGACTTGGAGAAGGAACTGGCTCCAAGCATCTCAGCCAAGACGGCAAACTGGATATTTGCTGCCCCAGGAATGAAAACTCATGTAGTGGGACTCCCCTGCAGTGCAAGGAGGGTGCCAAATCAAGGTGAAGAGTGAGGTTACAGGGGGGAGGTCAGCAGGGATAACAGTGTTGGGATGGTGTCACCCAGCCAGGAGGTATGGTTACACACATCTTCCTACACACAGATGTCAGGACACAGGCAGGACCACCTGCCTCAACCACTGTGATTCGGGTAGAGCAGCACCACGGCCACCTCCCCCACTGGAGAAACAGCCTTCACCAAGGGAGCATCCATCACCTCGGAAGCCAGAAAGCCAGGCTCTGGAGGAGTGAAAGGGAGGTTTCTGCTTACATAGAAGAGGTGAGGCAGTAAGAGGACCTGAAGGAAGAATAAGAAAGTAATGAACAGGAAGGGAAGGATGTTTGAACAACTGATTGGTGAACAGGCACCATCAGAAAAACAGATCAGAGATGGAGAGCAGCCATTTCAGTCATATGGGAACAGCATGGCTGAGATGGGGGAAGTAGTACAGGAGTGTGAAAAGACATGAGATATCATCTGAGAAACACAGTGCAAGCAAGAATAGAAACATTTAGACAAAGCCAGAACTTTAGGGCCAAACCACAGGAAGCCAAAATTACTGGTCTGAGTACAGTGATACAGATAGTTATGATCAAGTATGAAAAGATCTAGTCTTTTGGCCATGGCTAAGTACCCACCAAGGGCTGTTAGGAGAATGCATCATAACTTATTTTAGCTGCGGGGAGAACAGATAATAGCTGAAGCTGCGTTTGGGGCTGATGTTGCTCAGAGGGGCACTGGAGAGGAGAGCTCTGAGGGACAGCACCTTCCTGCTCCAGGATGGAAGGGATTAGGACCTGAAAGAAAGGGAAATCAGGAGGCACTGATCACAAAACATCCACGGATGACAGGATGTAACTGCAAAACACATTGGACAGGGGACAAAAACAGACTAAGGGGGACCTAAATTAGAATTAGGGGAAAATCAGTCAGTGGTTCTGGGTAGCACATTGATGGTGTTTGGAGGTGAAGGGAAGGGCAGCCCTCTGTAGTGTGATGGCTACAGGAAGTGATGTTTTCTACACAGGCTGTTGAGAAGCTGAGGGGAACAATGAGGGGAAGGGTAAGAGAAGGCACGAGGTGACAGGCTGCAGCCACCGGGGAAGGAGAGGCTGAAAACCACAAGCAGTTTTAAGCTTCCATGGCAGCAGTGCCATGAGGGGGATAAAACACAACAGGCTCTTTCAAACGTCTCGCAGGTCTTCTCAAATGTTTTTTAGCTTTGAAGAACAAATCAAGATTCTGAGTGGAGAGGACATTGGGCAACGAATACTGGGTTCAGCTGCAGGACCAGAAAGATGGAAGAATAAAAGAAGATGAGAGAAAGATAAAATGCTTCCTTTGTTTGGTGCTTTTTTTAAAACAAAACAAAACAAGAAACTATGTCCATGGATTCATGCATTAGTTACTGAAGAAAAACAAAATCAGTTTAGGGAGCTGGCAGCCAAAGATAAGATTATGTGTACGTGGGTTGGCTCAGATGCAACAAAGATAATCCTTTCTGCTGCTTTATTCAGCATCTTCATCCAGATTCATTGGGTGTTATCCAGCCAAGAACTGATCAGTTTTAAGGCTGCTCCAGATTTTAAAGAAGCCAATAGTAAAGCTTGAAAGATAGACCCTTAAATGAAATATCTGAAAGCAACTCTGTCTATCAAAAAGCCTGCACAAAGATGTAGGTACTGGCTCTGTCCTAGACAAATGGATGGATGTTTTGTGAATCACTCACTCCAGGAGCGAAGAGCAGCACTGGAAAGTGAATGCCTGTGTAATAATCACCAACTCCCCAATTAGAACTAATTATTTGGAAAGAAGGAAGATGAGAAGGGAAAAACAGTTCTGTGATTAATTGCAGTTGGAGTGTGTTGGCTAGCAGACAAGCAGATCTCTCAGAAATGGAAAGAGCACGAAAGTAGGTGTAAGCAGTTTGTAGCCATTTTGATTCAAAATATTTTTTTAATGAATGCAGCAGTGACTCAGATGAGTAAAAACACATTAAGATTGTCTTCTGTCAAGATGTTTAGAACAAGATCTCTTAAAGCCATTAAGGTTTCCAGCTATCAGGGTTGTGCAGAACCAGATATGGCTTTCAGGTGTGTGTGAAGCTCATACATAAAGGCTCATTCTTCTTCTCAGGCAACAACATGAGTAAATATTTTTTAGTTTCTCAGTCACAAAAACACATGGTACTTACTTTTAAGAACTACAGGGAGATATATTTTAAATGGTAATCCCTATACAGTCCTGATATGGATTTGCCACAATCAACCACTAAAGCTGACTGTTAATTTACATGCTGTCACACAAATAAGCCTTTTTCCAGCCTACTCTCAAGCAGCCTGTGCACAATACGAGTCTACAATGTCTCCTTGCATACATACACACATCTATTTTTTTACTTTATTAAACTAGTAACCAGCAGACTTCACACCACTGTCATCTCTTCTAGCTGCCTCTTGTCTCCACACTGCTTGGCTCAGTTGCTCTATAAACATTGTTTAGACCGTGTCTTTCAGCTTCCTTGTTTTTCTAGTTGGGGCAGCAAGCCCAATCCTTCAATAAAGTCAGCAGATCTCACGTACCATTGAGCCAACCCGAGTTAACCGGGTAGAGTGATGCAGGCGGGTGTCACTGATGACTTACAACTGCATTTAAGACTAATTAGTTCCAAGGTGTGCCCTATCTCACCAGGCCGTCAATGGGCTCGCTTCAGACTGAAATTCAAACTAGTCGCTAGGAAAAAGATTCAGTGTCTGGAAACCTAATTCTCACATCCCTGGTTTGTTAGGTCAAAGAGAACAAACAAGAGTGCTGTTAGGTGTGAATAGATGCAGGTGATTTACAGGCAGATACAGACTACTGCTACACGGCTGCAAAGTTAAGTTTCTTCTGGATACTGTACCAGGGGTTTAGACTTACACCACAAGGGAATAAAAGAGCTCCTAGTGCCTCTCTCTTTTATTCCAGGCTCAGTCAACTTGATTTGATTCTTAAAGCAAATTTCTGGAAACAGAGATTGAGAAACAAAATATTTATTTTATTTTTTTACATTTATCCCTTTTCATTTCTCTTGAGCTCACAGATCGTGGGACTGACATGCAAGGTCAAAACAGTTGAAAAGCTGACAGTGCTTTTGCAGTGCATGCCAGGAACAGTCTTATTCCATGGAGGGTTACAGGAGCGGTGACGTATGTGAGAACATCAGGAAAGGCAGGAACCCCACTGCTACAAGCCAGTCCTTGTTCTTCCCACCTCTAGTGATTGTTATTTTAAAGTGCAGGATCCTCCACTGGTATTGTCATGGACAATAAGGCGAACTTACCTCAAAACTCTTACCCAAGTACGGGCTCTGTGGTGGAGATATGGAAGGAGCTGGTGCTCTTGCACAGGTGCAGGCTCTGCATTGGAGATACAGGAGGAGCTGGTGGGCCCCAGCAGAGGCAGGGCCGACTAACTTCGCTCCCCTGACTCCAACAGATCATGCTCATGTACAGGGTCAAATACCAGTCAGGCACTTTATGGGGGTACCTGATCAAAACGACCACCCAAGACCCCATGAAACACCCCTCGCCTCATTCCAAGGAGATTCTCAAGTCTACAATATGCATGTACAACTTAGGGACCACCCAGCAACTCTGACAGTCACACACAGGAGGACAAATCTCTACAAAAACTCAAGACATGAAAGAACTGGTGTTAACCCACCACATACGGACCAGGACCTCAGCTCAAGACAACACCTCTGGGTCCATGGGTGGTGATACCTTTTCTTTTCTCTTAACATTCTCCTATCTTTCTTTTCTGTCTTACTTCCTAACTCTTCTATTCATTTTTATTAAGATTAAGTAGCGCCACATTTTTAACCTTAGACTGCAAGTAGGGGAACAGGTGTTTAACCATGTGCCTTTATCTCAAACGCTTACTGATTGCTGCTAGTGAGAGTAAATAAATAATTTTGTATTGTTTTTCTGAGTCACTGGCATGGCTCCACCACCTCTGTGGCCCTGCTGTGCAGGGGTAGCCCTTTTGGGGGGATTATAAAGATTCACTTCCCTTGTCACCGAGTGAGACAAGACAGGCATCTATGCCAGAACAGACATCACATCTAATCTCCTGGCTGTAGTGAACTGAAGTATCACAAGTTTGAACAGATGAAGCTTGAAGAAGGTGTAGAGTAGAAAAAAAATAATAAATATTTCACTGTGATGATAATGGAAGGTAATTCCCTGTAGAAGATAACCAAAACTACAACATTTTACTAAGGGCTCTGATCACTTCTCCACTAATGGACCATTGTAAATTCAGGTTAGATTCCTTCCTCCTCCCCTTTCCTAAATGTGCACCCATGACCACGACAGAGTCAGTTTAGGAGTAGTCTTTAATGGCTGTGTGATGTAGAAAGTCAGAAGAGATGATTACAGTCTCTGTCTAACCTATGTACTAGTTCAGGACACAGATCCCTAATGCAACTTTTTTTCCTAGCCTCTCTGCACTGGTTCTGGTTGGAAAGTCTCTGGTTGGAGTTGTTTGCCCATGTTTGGGCGAAGCTTCACCCGGGGCTTGCACAGCAGCATTAATATTGCCCTGTCTTCACCAGAAATGCCTGCATACATGCCTAAATAACAAATGCTAGGCACAGGAGTGGTGACAACGCTTGACTCGCTGCCAGAAGATCTGCGTAAAAGCATTCACAGCAGGGCAGCTTAAGGGTATTCTGATTTAATTTAGAACTCAAACATAATTTTTCTTAATTAACAAAAAATACTCTCTTTGTTTCCAGGGTCTGGCCCCAGCCCCCCTCCCAACCCATAAAACAACCAAAAAAAATCCAGAATAGGCCAAATAAGCCATAATGATGGAAGCTCACCGTTAGCTGTTTACAAGGATTTTCTCCTGCACATTGCATTACCTTCACACAAATACTTTATGGCATCTGCAGCTGTAAAAGGATTTTTAACCAAGTGGTTTGCATTCTTACCACACACTGAACACCCCAGTTGTTGTGTGGGTGTCAAGCTTCAATCGAAGCAGTGTGTAGCAGCCATCAAACACTTACCCTGTATCTCTGAAAGGCACAGCACACACATAGTGCTGTTCAGGTGTGCCAGGGCTACTGTCCTCCTGTCAAACTGGGCCCATTGCACTTGTGCTCCAGGTTAAAAAAAAAAAAACAACAAACCTGCCAATGAGTCAACAGCATGAGCTGTCAAGCCAGAGGAACTTCCTGACAAGTGAAATTGCTGTTTGTGTTTTGCTCAGCACGTCCCACCCAGTATACGTTACTTAGAAAACAGCGTGTGAGCAGGAGATCACATTGCCTGGGTAGGGAGGAAAACAAGGTAAGGAGGTCAAGACCACAGCCAAGTAAGTGTTGTTTCATTTGTGTCTCAAAGAGGGTAGAATTCCTTGAGCCAAAGGAATTCTGCAAGGGGCCTTGTTTGCATGCCAAGTGGGTCAGACAAAGTAATGTTAATCAGGTGGAGAAAAGGGCCAACAGCAGATAGGATTGCCTAAGTGTCCCTTTCTAGCCCACTTGCAGTGGCATTTGGGCAGCATTTCACCTTCTGCCCAGGTGACTTTCTGGAACTACAACATACACATTCCATAGGCTCCTCGTACTCTATAGAACTTCTGTTTTCAAGAGAAAAAGGAGAGAAAGATAAAGGTAAGATGTAAGTTCAGGAGAACGACGCTTTACTGCCTACCCAAACCATAATAACAAAAATGTGGGTTGGAAAGGATCTCTGGAGATCATTTATTCCAAACTGTGCTCAGCACAGGGCCAAACTCAAAGTCAGATGAAGGCACGTACTCAAGAAGGTTGCTGTGTGAGCTGTACGTCCAAGGATGGTGATTCCTCATCAGCCCTGGGCACCTGCTCCACCACTGACCTACATTTTCTGTAAAGGGCCTCTTTTCTGATATACAGTTTGCCCAAACTTGTGACTACCATCTGTCATCCTTGCAGCTCCAAGAATATTCCATCTATTTCTATAGCCAGCCACCCATTAGGTAGTTGAAGAACACAGTCTATAGAGCTGAGGAACACACAGTATACAAAAGGGGTGGGAGGAGGTACATGTATATACTGTGTTGTCCCCAGGCAGTTGGTCCCTAGCCTCTGCTGGTGCCTGGGATTTTTCTGCTCAGGTGCTGAACCCTGCACTTCTTGTCAAGCTTTGTGGAGTTTTCACCGGCACACCCCTCAGCTTTTTCAGTGCTGCTCTACCATCCAGCATAGCCTTCTCCTGCCCAACACACAATTCAATGCCATCTGCCAAACAGCTGCAGATGCACTTTGGCTCATCATCTGAGATCAGTGATGAACACCTTGAACAACCCTGACCCTTGTATTGACCCTGGGACACTGCTACGCTGTGCCACCTGGACATCGAGCCATTGATTATTACCTTTCAGTCCAGCAGTTTGGCCAGCTTCTAATCCATCTTTGTGTTCCTTCACTCAGCCTGCATTTCCTAAGCTTCCAGCCTGTTCCTAAGCTGACAGCCACCTTGTACTTTATGAGCCTGAAAATGGATTCCCAGGGCATGTGCTGTGCAATCTTTGTTGGCCAAGGGACAGAGGGGAGGCTGCCACTCACTAGATCCTCATTCATTATCATCAGCCTGTTCTCCCCCATCATCAGGGAGGTCTCCATGGTTTTCTGCTGATGACTGGCAGCAGTCTTGCACTCACATCACCCTCCTGCCCCAAGCATCTGCAAGGAAAACTTGTGCAGGATATGAAGACCTGTGCAGTGCATTAATGCGTGTACCAGAACAGAATCACACAGACAATCTCTTCCTGGAATTAAGATTGAGATGAATGGATTTCTCTGCTGTGGTTTTGGCACATGCTCTTCACGTACGCATGACCAGAATGAACTAGTGTGACTGTCCCTTAAGAAACACACCAGGTCTGTTTGTGTGCATCCTTACCCGTACCAATCCTCTTCTCCCCAACGTCAGCCTTGAGTGTCAAGTCTGCAAAGCCACAGTCAGAAGGTCAGTAACACTATAGTGTTCTAAACAGATGTGAATTTACAGAGATCCTAGGGCTTTATTCAGCCTAGCAAGAGATGAGTCCCAACAGGAGCCTATCTGCAGAGATGAGGCCACTGAGGAAGCTACATCCACACTCAAGAGGTTTCTTAGGAGGACACGTCAGGTGCTCATGTTCAGCTGAGGAGCTCAGTTCTCAAGCCCCGGGAGCAAGGCATTTGGATCAGAAAGGCAAAGGAGTAGCCAGTCCTCAGCTTCATTTCACTTGCACATCCCTTACCCGTGCTAAAACTTGCATCACAACACGCACGGGACAGGCCGTGACTTCATTGCCCCACAGCCAGCATCAATACCAGCTGGCCTGGCCTCTAGTGAAATCTGCCTGCTAGTCCTGGCTCCCTAACTTGTCCCCTCACTTCTATGTGTTATGCCTAGTTCTCCTCCGTGGCTGGGCAGTTTCCCCACACTTCATTTTGCCCATCAGGTCATGTTTACATAACACTGCCCAGAGCAGGACTGAGAAAACCTCCATATTTCCCATTTCTGTAGAGTTTTCCAGCCAGTAATTATTTTCCAAAAATGACTGTGAGGTGAAGGAACATGTATTAACCCTGTTTTATAAGTGTAGATCTGATGTACTGAAGATCTAAGGAAAAAATACCCACTTGTTTTGGAGTGTCAGCAGAGGCACCTAAAACCTGGTTCAATAGCATATTCAGACTAGAGCCCTGACTGGCTTCAGTTGTAGCTGTGAGCAAACAGGGCTCGTGCCAAGTCATATCCCAGGGCCTGTGGTTAGAGAATGAGGAACCTAAAACCAGTGATGTCACTTGTGAGAAGTCAGGGTTAGGTGACAAAATTAGCATCACGCAAATCTTTGTGGCAACTGCTAGCAGATTGTAAGATCTTTCTTCTTCATGCAGTTCTCTTCTCTCTCAGTACCCACCTTCTATCTTCTGCAAGCAATAATGAAGCAGGATCACAGGCATCTCACTTCTTCAAAACGCTGCTCCAGCCAGGACCCCTCCCCCTCTTTTAAGCTCCTCCAAGTTGAAGACAAGGTGCTCTAGGATCCAGTCACATGTGCAGAACTCACTTCAGATAACACAGGTGTTAAAGCAGAACTCAAAGCAACCTCATGAAACCCCAGGCTCCCTGACCCTCACCCATTCCTGCCCTCTCAGGTAGAGCAGAGACTACACTCAATCTTTCTGTGCCTTCAGCTCAAGTAAAGTGCCCAGCAGACTCAGCATGTTTCAGAATACGTACCAAAGAAAGCCCTCAGGTCCACGTTAAAGTTTGAGGTGGCTAATGAAAGTATTGCTCAGTCTGGACTGTTCGGTTCCTGCACCAACTGCAAACACCCACACCTCTGTTTGTGCAAATGTTGAGCAAAGTTAAAACAATGCATGAAATCAAGCTCCTGACAGTATTCAGTGTAAGGTGCACTAGCCAAAGGCACTGGCAGTTAACATGCTAGGTTCACTTTGCACGATTGAACCCAGAGATTACAATTGTCTTTTACATGTAACTGCTGATCATATAGCCATTAATATTTTATTCGTGCTCTATCTCTTACAGTAACTCTTCACTTTCCCTGAACATGTTACAAATATCTTCAGTAGCCTCAGCCTCACAGAAAAATTTTGTTTATAGGGCACCATCATCAATAAAGCTTATTTGGTATGTTATCCCCTCCAGCAACAGCTTCTTCACATCTGATGATGGCAGCTCCCCTCTGCAGAAAGCACTTGTGATTCTCCCCTTCAGGGATGGGGAAAAGGAGTGAGATTGAAGCTTTGTGATTCATTTTCAGGAGGCAATACCTGTTTGAGTGGGATCTGCAGAGCCTGCAGCAGTAATGGCTTGTAGAGGTCCTCCTGAGCAGCACCACCTCACAGACATCTGTGTGCAGTGCCACCTGACAGCAGAGTCAGTCTGGCCACTTCGGGCTGGGGCAGCTGGACTTGGAACAGAACTCTAGTTTCGGTGTGCTGCCCAGCCTCTCCCTGGGATTAGGAAGGCAGAGGGGCCAGGGATCCCAAAAGCTTTAAATGAAATTAGTCCATGATACTGTTTACCTTGCCTCTTGTTTTCTACCAAGTCAATTCTGTTTGTGTCTGACATTCAAGTGAAACATGGGCAGGGGGAAGCACCGTAAGATTTCCGCTGAAAAACCAAACTGATGGAATTAACTCTGTGCTCCTGGCTCCTAACAAAATTTGACATTTCTTCCGTCATCTCCAAATACGATTAATGTGCCCTGAAGAAGATACCGAGGCAGGAGATGGCAACAGCTCCCCAGATAGAGCCCATCTGTTGGCATACAAGACAAGGCTAGCTGTATGTGGCAGAGTGAGATTGGCCCCCACCTGCCTCTGCTGCTCCTCCTCTTCTCAGTCACATCACCCAGCACTCACACACCAGCCCTGCTCCACCATCCTCACAGCCACAGCTCACCAGTCTGAAAGAAGAGATGGAACCTGAAGGATCAGCTAGGACATGAAGTCAAGGCTTCTGCTGCTTTAACAGTGGTGTAGTAGCTGGTATTATTTTGCTTCCCTTATACACACCAAAATGACAACTGAGTCTCATGGTAGGAAACCTCCTCCCAATTTCCAGCCTCATCTGGCTCTTGGCCAGCTCAGACTGGTTTGTGTCTGTGACTGTATCATCTTCCAACTCCCCTCCTATCTGGATATGACCTTCTCCACCCCATTTTCCTCAGTACAGGTTTAGATAGCAGTTATACCCCTTTCTTCTGTCTTAGGCTACAAAAGTTCTGCTCACTGCCTGGGAGGTGGGCTCTTTGTTCAGCCCGAACATCAGCAGCCCTGCTCTGCATCTCTAGATGCACCTAGTTCACAACTGATGGGAACTGGAAACATGATTAAGGCAAGGCCTCTCCACAGCCTTAGTGACTATATTCATATTTATTGGCCATTATTGGCAATATTTAGCTGGATGTGTGCAGAATCAGGGGGCAGCTTTCTTACAGCCATGTTATGCTGCTGGCTTACAGTTCTTCATTAAAACCTTCACATTGTCCTTCTGGTCTACCTCTAGTTCAGTTACATACTCTCCAATGCAAAATGTTTACATGTGAAACAGTTCCAACTAGAAGCTGCAAAGAGGCCTCAAAATAATGGAAAGTAGGAAAACTCTACCAATTCTACTTCAGAATAGGAGAGAGTGCACAAAACTAATCTAGCATGCTGTATTTTAAGCCCCAAATCCATTAGTAAGCTGTTTACAATAGAGTATCCCCATCTAATGATTTTTCTCTGACTGGCAAGCAATCATATGATAGACCCTTACATGGAAATGGCAGTAATACACAAAAGGTGTTTTCTACCAGCATGGCATTTCCAAAAACCTAATAAGTCAACCCTAAACTCACAAAACTCAATTACAAATTACCTTGCTTTCACACAAACATGAGAGCAGAGCTGTGCTGAGATTAAAACCCAATTAAAACACTATTATCATTGGTTGGCTTCCAGAAAACTTGAATTACGTTTATGTTATCCAATAGTCAAGGGGAGCTGTGGAGCATACTGCCACTGCTTAGAAAGCAAGGGAACACCACCTTTGCTCCATCTTTGCTATGCAGTTCAGTGGACAAAGGTCTAGCTTCTGAGAACCTATCCTGGTGCCCATGCAACCAAGACACCAACAGGAAACCCACCTACACCACACTTGACCTTAGCCAAAAGACTGAGAACTTAGGTCATAAAAGCAACCAAACAGGAGCATACAAAAAGGACTGAATGGTGTGGAACTGTGAAAGGGGGTGTGGAAGCCCCTTCCTCGTGCTGCTGCTTGCTTTCTTGCTGCAAATCTGTGCCTAATCCCTTTCCTCTCACACATTTCTAAATCCATAATTTTAATCATAGCCTGATGGGTTTTACAGCATGGAGCTAGTCTGAAAAGCTAATAAAAGGAAAACATACTGGCAGATTAAAGAAGCTTTTGAAGTGGACAGAGGAATACAAATAAAGGTCTGCTTTAGAGTCCTGTTCTCTTCAGAGTGTTTGCTGAGTCTTCTTGCTTGTTGCCTTTTCACAAGTACATCACAAGTGCAGCACTGCAATGAACAGTCAGAAAACGAGGAAATTAAGTGCAGAGTCAACTCGTACTCTAGAAAATGCTTTTAGAACAGCCCAGCTTGCTGTGAGACAGGAACATGGCTACTTTAGTGAGCTTCAGGAGAAAAGTTAAGATGTCTGTGACAGCAAGATTCTTGTGCTATCTCTGGGGGTGCAGAGCTGCTGAGCTGGCACACCAAACGGCTGAAGGAGGGAGTCTTGTGAAGATAAGACAGTCCTGTTTCGGCTAAAAGAGCAAAAGCAAACAGCTTTGAGATAGATTTTGGCTCTAGTGTCTGAGCAAAGACCTTTACCTAATTAACATGGCAAGTGTACACCCCTAAATGTGGTCATGAACCTAATGGAGTACATGCTAAACATATGGCTGTTACTCAGCTCTCCACCCACATCACGCTGAATGCCACCTAGAAGGCAGGGACAGCCAGGATCAAGATATTAAAGAATAAAAATTCCCAAGAGGACTCTCTCTCTGGAGGCAGTGGACAAGGGAGAAGATGGAAGGTCTAGCAGAGATGGTGGATGGGCTGTACTCCTCCTCCTCCAACCACGACAGAGACACCCTCCTGGTAAGAACTGCACCTTCACAGCAGTGTCCCTTTCCCAGCACTGCCATTATGTATTAGTGCTATCACAAAGACTTGCCCTCCTGACTTTATTGGGTGTTACCCAGGAATTACTAACTTAAGATCCATTTCCCTTTTGCACTTAGAGCATTTATCAAAGGCAATTCCAAACCTATTGTGTATCTGTTGCTTTAATAAACCAAACCTAACTGGTTTTAACTTTTAAACTGTCTCAGTGAAGGTCCTTTGCAGGACTCTCAGTGCAAGCCCTTAATGGAGCCTTGAGACAAAATTCTTAAACCTACTTTTTCTCTTTGTGAAACTGCTCCAGTGCAAGCCCCTGGGGCTCTGGCAGGCAAATGTCACACCCTCACCCTTAACACAACAAGGCTTACAGAAGAATGAAAGTCAAATAGGTGGATCCAAAGTGAAGCTTTGTGGTATGGCAGATTTCAAATTTTACTTGCTGTAAAACCTTACTATAAGCTGTTTAAAACAGAAGAACAAAGATGCCCAATTCAGAACAGAGAACAGCAATAGTTTTTCCTAAGTGAATTCCTGACCAGCACATGAAACATTGGAGAAGTAACTCATGCAGTTGTGGTTTCACAGTCATAAGTCATCCATGATTGATAACAACTCCCTAAATTTTCTCTCTGTGTTCCTCAAATTATGGGGAACATTTTGTATTTCCTACACCCTCTTCCAGCCTTCTGACAGGAGAAGAATAATAGGTCATACTGTGGTGTATCACCCAAAGGCTTCTTAGGACATGGGAAAGAATAAAACACAAAGGCTGTACACAGCAGTAAAAAAATATCTACAAGACAAAATGTTCCTACTTCTGAAATCACAGTAGGCACGTAATACATAGCTGTTGAAAGAGCTAGTTATTCCACTAGAGTTTTTCCTTCTCCTTGTATGCTTCCAGCATAGCCATACATTTTTCCTAGATGAGATCCATTTACTTAGGCACGACTGAGAGTCTTGGCTAGGTCCTCAAAATTAAATTGCTTTCCAGACCATGTACTGATGCCCTGTGGTCCATGTTTACCCTCCTACCTGCAGATTTGCTTTTGTCCCCCAAATGGCTTAGAAATGACTTGTACACATCAACATATTTCTGCCAGCTAGGTACTGCATTTCCAGGTGTGCAACCTGCAGGATTGTTTTTTCACTACTTCCTTTCCACTTTCCCCCCACCCCCTTTCCTTCTTGCTCTGCACACACTCGCAGCAGATGCTTCATGCTTTCAGCCTGCCATGTGAATACTGTCCCACCAGCAGCTGCTCCTCTGGCATGCACATACACCGTATGGGGGAGCACATTGCTCCTCTAATATCTCCCATAAAGCTTCAGCAGCTTTCCTTTGACATGGAGTCCAGCATCTCCAGGGGACTTTAAACCAATGGCCTGTAATTTTTTTTTTAGCATTGCTCCCCTAGACATTGCCTTGCCTGGGTTTACCAGTCTGGAATTTCTGTCAGTGCAGTTCTTTTTTACGGCTCAAAGCAAACACATACCCTTTCTCCCTTTCACTCCTGCCTGGATTAAAAGGGAAATATTATTCTACAGTAGCTAGCCCCAAAGAGCACCAGTTCTGTGCTGACAGCAGCCTGCTGTCACCAGCTGCATGGCTGAAGGCATGCTGCTCACTTCACATGGGAAACACCTACTGCATAGCAAAACAGGCTGCAGGCCTTTCAAAGCTGCTCTGGTGGTGACGAGATGAGGCACCTCGGGCTACTGCCACACACAGGAAAGCAAGACAACAGCTCAGCTGCAGACAATTGCATTAAAAGCATAAAAATAGAGAGATTTATACAAGGCAGCACCAAAGGCAGCTGCACAACATCAGCAGGAGCTGAGCTCACTTCTCCTCCAGGAGCGAGGCACTCGGTGCTCGCCAGCACAAGCACTGCAGGCTTTGCTGCTAATAGGATCATTTCCTTCTAAAACCTTCCCCACAGCAGCCGCCCAGGAGCACGCACAGCTAACTTAGGCTGAAAGGGAATTTTCCACCACCCACAAGCCTCTTTCTACCTTGCATAAACCTTCTGAAGCACAGGCCACAAAGAAACTGCACCAGCCTCTGCAGAAGACATCTAACAAACAATTAGCCACGAAAATCTTCAGGGCCCAACTCCTGTGTCAACTTTCCTTTACAACCTCACACTTAATATAAATATAAGCTACATGTTGAATTTACACTTCCTTCCAGGTCCTTTCACGTTGCCGTAATAACAGGATGGGGGCTTAGTGTAAATCATGATAAAAGTCATTAAGCAGAAAGATAATTCGCCCTCTCTCTGCCAATTAAGGGATATCAGATACGGCACATACACTGGGGAGACATCCTTTTTCATCTGAGAAAATAAGCTTAAGCAATCCCTATATAATCACTCTTTTCTCAGCAAACTTTCTGAAGCACAGATAAGATCAAAGGTGGCTTTCCCAGCCAACAAAGTTATTAACACCTCAAGGAAAGAGTAACGTTACAAAAAAGCCAGGCTGCCTGATGGCTTCCTTGATCTGAGGACAGACATAAGCAGTAGCAGCAGGGGGCTGCTACCCTCAGTACAAACAAGGCAGCATCTAAGCATGAATAGGGAAACAACATGCTGATCTATGAAAAAATATCTATTTTCATGCCACTTTTGAATTCCTACTTCTTTTAAGAAACAGTTCCCAAAATAAAAAACTGCATACATATTTTAGGTACAGAAAAATGTCTTCATGTGATGAGAAAGCACACCACTGTGTGCTGAAGTTAAAAGAAAACGGGGCAGGCATTGCCCTTAAAGTTGGTTCACAAGCAAGGAATTCAGGACCCACTTTCACCATAAGAAAGGAAAAACCCCAACATTGAGACGCCCCCAAAATCCCCAGTCAGACAATCTTTAGAAGTGTCCTTAATTTTATAAGGAATATGAAAGTAACAGACCAACGGAACACATCTTAATTCATTATGTTTGTCTTGGTTAGCTGAGATCAGAGGCCAGACTCAGAGCGTTAGAAAAGAGAGTCCACGAGAAACAAGGAACTCCATGATGAGCATGGGAGAGTCCAACAATCCTAGTGAAATGCCTCAACATTTTTTTTTGCCTTAGCCATAACCTTAAGGCATGGACAGCTTGTGCTTCAGCAAGAACTGTACAAGTGTTGCTGTGGCAGCTTGAAGACCCATAACCGTGAAGAAAGAAGCAAGCACACGGGATGTGAAGGCCACAGCATCTGCTCGCAGGTAAGGGTCATACAACCATCGACACCGAGCATGCCCCAGGCGTGGGGGTTAGAGACAGGACAGCCTGATGAAGGCTCGTGAGCGAGGAAGTAAGGATGGCTGGGACCCCTGAAGACCCCAAGCAACATGGCAGAGCACATGGACAGAATAACTGGTTGTGTAACAGGGAGAAGGAGCCTGTGGTAACAGGTTCTAGGAACTCAAACAGCAATTCGAGCAAAGAGGAGGAGCGTGTGAGGTTAAAAGGTCGAGGATGAAGTATCACAGCTGGAACATCCTCCCACCAGCTGAGGAACTGGACCAACAGGATGTGTGTGGATCCATGGTGGTAACTACTTCTTGCATCTCTTCGTTATTCTGCTACCTCTCACATTCTCTTCCCCTTCTCTGGTTCTTTCCTACCACTGAGAGACATTCTTAAATAAAGATTGTTGGGTGAACAACATCTGACCTTATTTGTGTCTTAACTTCACCACTGGGATCCCATCAAACCCTCTCAAACAATATAATGGACTGAGACAGAGCAGAAGCAGAACTCAGCTTCTTGTCTGTGCTTTGACTGAAGCTAACATACACCATGGACTCTCTCACGTACAATGAAAATTCCTTATTTTCAAGATTATTGCAACTCACTATCCCCCTAACAGCTTCAATTTCCTTTGCAAAATGTGGTTACAATGGGCCAGCTGCTGAGGAGAGACAACAAAAAGAGACAGGAGATGCACAAAGTAAGGACACGTTTCTTTTCTGAAGCTGTAACAATAATAAGAGAAGTATCAATCTGAGCCAGCAGTTCCCCAAATATGACTGTTGTGGTTTGAGGCTTGCAATGGGGTCATGACCTTCCAGCAACTGGGAGGACCGCGGCTGGTGGTGAACCATTGTATTCCCTCCCCTTCCCACACACACTCTGATAAGAGGCAGGGAGTGGTTTCTTGTTTCACTCCTGCCTTGGAGCTTGGAGAGGAAAGTTCTCCTTTCACTCCGTGGGACCCTGGAACCATTTCTGAGGGGTTTTTATATTTTATTTCTTGTATTATTCCCCTAATCTTTGTATATATTATTTTCCTTACCTCCCTTTTTCGTTTTCTGTTCCTTGTTGAACAATATACTTCATTTTTTTTCCAAAGTGTCTCTCTCTCTCTCTAGGGGGGGGTGAGAGGCGAGTACACAGTTCTGTTCCCTGTGGGTCCTGCCCTGAACCCCTTTTTACACGGAACCAGAACAATGACATAAATATCACCTGCAGTTTGGAAGCAGCATGCAAATGACATCTGAACAGGCAAGTGACCTTCATACACACCACTGGGACTAAGTGTGTGAAAGCCTTGCATGAAGAACAATCAAGCTAAAACAAAACACAAGCATTTAATTCATCATAACTAGCAGGACAAGAACCTCCTCCCTGACACAGCATGCTCTGGCCACCCAAACAGCACCAGACTGAACCCTATCATACCTCTACAGAGGCTTTCATCTTAGCCAAGTTTCTGCAAGTCATGCCAAAACTGTGTCATCACTGCTACAGCCATATGAGGAAAAAACCCCCACACTTCTAGAAAGAAAATATAACTCAGGAGGGTATCACTGAAAGGAGAAACTTTGTGTTTGAATTCAAGAAATGGTAACGGGTGCTCCAGTCCCAGCCTGCAAAGCATGGGAGCACAGAGCTGGACAGTACACACCTCAGTCCAGATCTCTGTCCACATTTGCTGTCAGATGCCTGAGAGAACTCCACCCAGAGAAAGCTATTAGAAAAAAAATAGTATTACTTAGTATTTACATAGCACTTCCCATCTGGCAATTTTTAAGCAATCTCTACATTAAGTAATTTACCAAGAAAAATAAAAACACACATTGGCATTCTGGGTGATCAGTAGCTTATGCTTGCAGAGGAAAACAATTCTATTTTATTTTTATTAGAATTAAACTTTAAGGCCTGAATTCACTATACATTATTCACATTGTTACATTTTAAATTGGCAAAGAGGTATTCAATCAGCTCATTAGCTCCAAAACGCATTTAACAGCACATTTTGCTAAGTTCCCATATTAAGAAAACCACAAAGAACCTGGAGCTGTTAACATAATTTTATCATTGGTTAAGAACTAACAAGTTAGGGCACTGTAATTGTTGTTGTTTTAAAAAAAAAAAAAAAAATTGGAAAAAATCCCACCTTCCAGCTTTCTCATCCTGGACTACTCTCTTGCTAACTACGCCCAGTTGATTCTTCCTTATTCCAATTAATCTGTTGAGATCTTTCTGAAATTATTTCCAACTATAACAGGGCTTCCTTTTTGTGGGTAGCCACACACGTCAGCTTGGCACAGCTTTCCTTTCTCACAAGTGCAAGGTGCTTCCTTGTGTTCATATAGGAAGCCATCAAAAACATACTGTGGCTGGATTTAAGAGCAGATTCATAGCGCTGGCCATCGTTAGCACTGCTAGCCAGCAACACTATGCTGCTCTGAAAATTAATCTTCTGGGAGTGAGATATTTAAAATACAGTTCACATGCTCCCTGTGACAGAGCAATTCCTGTATGTCAGATACGTCGTCTCCCTCCCATGGCCTGTGGGATGAGGCGGCAGCGCACTGATTTTTATTGCTGGTGAACTCAAACTAGAGGCTGCTCTTTAAGAGACACAACGCAAGCACGGGCAAACACGACGGCTGCAGCCATTCAGTTCTGGCTTTCTTTTTTTAATGCATAAAATGGGTACACAAATTTAAGTGACAAACTCCTGGCAGGTGGCCAACTCGCCCCATTGGTAACACAAATGTTGCACGTCTTTGAGTTGGGACACCATGGCAGTGAATCACTGGAAAAATCAGGGATTCATCCTGTCTCCTTTAGAAGAAGGGAAAAATTTTCAGAGGGAGGTAAATTTCCTGTTCTCTGAGGTACTGGACATTGAACAAGGCTGAATATAAGAAAAAGGCAGATCATTAATCCAAGTAATTCTAGCAGCTTTTTTATAGGACGTCCCAAACTTGTGACTTCTTTATTAATCTTAGCTGTTAGAAGACAAAACAAGTTAAATTGTGTGAGAGCATCTTGTGATTTCTATATATGCTCCCACAAATACAACTAATACTTTATTTTAATTTAATTCTCCTAAAGTTTCCCTGGTGTTTTCGTATTTCTTCTATGCTCCATTTGCAGCTGGTGTTCTCAGATAACTTACATAGCCAGGAGTTAAACTATCTGGAAAATCAAAAGTAGAATTACGAGGCTCAATAAACCAGTAGTAAGTACAGTAAACACTTGACAAAAACACAAAGACAGATGGGCTTTGGAACCAGTCCCTTTTTTAACACCTCTAAAGCTTCTGTCTAATTAGGTTCATTTTGTGACAACCAAGAATGGGATTAGATCAGCATTACTGTTATTCTAGCAGCCACATGACAGAACCTAGATGATTTTATTTGTCAAGCGTTTAATCAATTTTTAGTCCTGTACTGGCCTCTCATTTTCAAAGCTCATGGGAGACTACATGCCTTTCTCATGAGCATGAATCATCAAGTTCACCCACGTGTCAGAGTTAACCTACAGTGAAACTGCCATTTTATAAATAGTTCACAATGTTTAAAAAATGGCATTCTGTCTGAGAGAAGGAGGGGAAGATCACAGCTCATTCGTTGTCCCTCTTTTTTTTCCCTGGAGGGAAGAGGGGAGGAGTGGAATTCTGTATTTCAGGTAACAGACTTCATTCCTAACAGATTGCAATGTCACATATTGAAAACGTGGTCAGTAAACAACAACTATAAGCCCCTACTTGTTCATATGACAAACACTTCACTGAAAAATGGAGCAACATCAAAAAGCTAGAAAACAAATGGTCACTCTCAGCTCTGCCAGCGTTGCAGCTGGTATTCAGGCAGGTTTAGATGGCTCCATGAGACACTTCTGCAGAGCTTATCCTC
>NW_008582332.1:0-15608 GCF_000691845.1 Merops nubicus | reverse complement strand
CAGCAGGAAATCTGGCTCCCGATAACCAAAGAGTTTGAAATCCCCCTCAAACCGTGCGTAGAGGCGCCTGATGTCCCTCTTGCTAACGCCCGAAAAGTATCTCTCCACTTTTGTTCTGTTGTACACGGTTATGCCCGGCGGAATCGTCGGGTACGACACCAGGTGGTCGATGCCGGCTGCTTTCAGGATAAACGGGGCGTCGTCCTCCAGGGTCTCGTGGTGTCCGATCACGCTGTAGGGGATCTCACAGGGGGCACAGAGTTCCACGTACGTTACCCAGTGAATGATGTGGTCGCCGAACTGGAGGTCCAGCCAGCGGTGGTTTGGGTCCCCCAGGTAGCGCACAAAGTCCTCGAACTGCAGCCCCCTGGTCTCCGTGCGGTTCCTGCGGTACTTGCGAATGATGCCGGGAGCGATCTCGTGCCGGTACCACGGTTCAAAACGAGGGTTGTGCACAAACTTGTCCTTAAATGCAGAAATGAGTCTTTCAAATGGATCTCTAACAATAAAAAACTTGAAGTATAAATTCAGTCTGAACAGAGGAAGGGGAAAAAAAAAAAAAGAAATTAAAAAATTAAGGAAAGTGTTTATTAAAGTGTTTAAAGTATGTTCAGCACAGACTTACAAAATGCCAAACTCTGACCACAAACACAGCAATATGAATGTTAGACCCCTTGCACAGTCTGTCAATATTATAACCAATAGGACTAGAAAGAATTTAGTTTTACTAACAGTTTTTTGTATATGATACAAAGTGGAAATAGTTCATCCTAGTTTTCACATTTAATTTAAACTGGAGGAGCTTAGTTTATCTTAATCCATATAAACAGGAGACAAAAGATGCTGAAAGCTCCGAGTTAAAGATTATTTTTCATGCCTTGTGATTAAGCTCAAGAAGGAAAATTCACAAAGACATGGGAAAAGTGGCTTGGTGGAGCTAAATGCATAGAGGGCTGCATTTTTCACTGGCAGGTTTCACTGGCAGGTAGTTAGACAAATCACTGCTTAAGTGAAAAAAATACATTCTGGTATTTTATTTGATGTTTTGTCAAGCTTTCAGAAATGGCTGAGATTATTATTTTAATGAGATCAGTTTCCAACAATTTCACATTTTGTTTCGATACTACTGGAGCTGCAGTATATATCTGTAGGAGTAGTAAATTGAAAATAAAGTTTACTTCAGTGAACAGCAGAGAAAGCAGATTTAGAGCCCAGTCCTCACTCAGAAAAGCAGACGGACTCCTTCCAGCCTCAACAGACACTTGAATCAGTCTTCAGGTTCTCCTGGCTTACTCCTAACCAGGCAGGCCTACAGGTCAGCTCACAAGATCAACAGATCCACATCATCCCCCTCTCTACTCCTAAAGTCTGTGACATTTTATTTCAGAATTCCCAATCAAACTCATGCTATCCCATCTCCAGCACGACTACTGCAGTGGGCTGACTGCAACAACCTGAATCCTAATGGCACTTAAATAGCCCAGCTCTAGCTCATCCCACAGGTGAACAGTTAGCAGGGCTGTTCACAGGGACAGAGAAGGGATTCACATTCCCAAAACCACGGTGACAGTATTTTGTCTTGTGCACTCTTAACACGATCAAGTGACCAAGACTTCCACAGACACAGCTGTGATAAATGTATCGGTGCTACTGAATGCAACAAGCCTACTCATAGGTGACACCACATCTATAAGGGGCTGACTCTTCAGAATGGCTTAATACACCCAAAAAACATACAAGCACAAGCTTTCAGGTGCCCACTGTCATCTTTTGTCCTGTTCTCTCCATGCTGCCACCTCTTAACATGAATTATATATGGCATAGGCTCTAGTAGAGATGACAGCAGTCAAAAAATCTAGCCAAAGTAATTTAGAAGGCTCTACTGCAGCAAAGTACTTTTTCTGCTCTGAGAAGAACCAGAAGCACCCTGACAGGAAGATGCAGTGGTTCAGCTGAGCAAACCATACTCGCAGGCTAAGGAGCACTAATGGTTTAAACCTAACCAGCTCAATCCCAGTAAGTAAATCTGCCTGCAATGACAACCTCAAATGTAGGGAGTAAGAGTTACTGTGCAAGACATCAAGGTGGACCTTCCAACTAAACCTTCCCTTCTGAGTGTCTACTCAGAAAACCACACTGAACTACAGAAACCCCCTATATCCAGAGGGAGCTGGTTGGCTCACCTAACTATAGCACCAATTACACTGGTCTTCTCCTTCAAAGCCAGTAGGGAGGTAGTCACAGCAACACCCACGAGGATATCAGAATAGTGCCACAATAGCACTATTCTGCTAAAGAATAAAAGCAGTGGAGCAGAACCCCCACTGTCCTCAATTCCAGATAAAGACTTTAACTGTACTGTTGCTTGCCCATAACACTACTGACTCCAAACCTCTTTCACACCCCTGAGAAGCCACCTCTTACCGTTTCTTAATTTCAGAGTCACTGAAGGAGGACAAGCGTGGAAGGCCGTTCTTCTCATGATCATGTACTATATTTTCTGGGATCTCTTCTATGGAAGAAAATGCTCCTACACAAATAAAAAAGAGAGCAAATGAATCTTCCAAGAGGGGGGGGGGGAAAAAAAAAAGTACAAGCAAGAACACGTGCATTTGGCTGACAAGCTTTTTGTTTTATCTTTCTCTTTTCTGTATTTTTAGCATATATGGTTACTTTGCATAAACTGTTAAATGGTGAGACACTCTGATTGCAAAGCTGAGAACTTTTAAAATTCTTTAGGCTATGTGACATCAAGGTCTAAGACCAAATGGCCTCAAACCTCCCAGAAAAGCTTATTATGCAAATTTCATCAGCTATTATGTCTAAGCCTGTAACTTCCCACCTCAGTGTCTCCATTCTCTTTCCCTCTACCCACATATAAAAATGGAGGAAGAGTGAGGATTAACTCCAAAGAAGGAACCAGCTCTTTGGCTGAGTTTCTACCACCAAAAAAATAAATGCTGTGGGCTGCTTTTGGAGCTGGTTCAACACAAAAGCACTTTGCTGTCAGGATCCATGAAGTTCTTTTAATGACTATGTTGTGCTGAAACAAAAATTCAATCATACAGGACTGCACAGATTAAAAAGTACTAAACTTAATAATAGAAAGCCTCCAGATACTAATTTCTGCAAGTATGTAAGCTGACAAGACAAATAATGTCACTAAATTCCAATGCATATATTTTAAGATCCTGATCCTGGAAGTTTTTATGGCCTTGAGAGATCTCTCATGTTGGCTCCTTAGGTGTGTAAGCACAACAGCAGTATTTCAGAGTACCAACCTGAAACAAGAACAGGGTGCTACAAAACAAGCTTTTTAGGTGAAAGCCCCTACGGCCTTCCCTGTTCCAGAACTGCGTTGAGTACTACACATCCCTCAGCTTCTCAGTCTTTTTTTTTTTTTGAGGGGTGGTGGTTATATTTTAATTTCATTTTTCTAGTTATAATTTTTGCTACTCTAGGTGAATTACATGTGAACAACAGATGCCAGATTAGACAGCCTCAGAAAGTGAAACCTTGCATTCATCCAGAGCAGAGATTCAGTACAAGCAGTAGCAGAGTTAGCTCCTCCACAGTGCCACGGCTGTGTTTCTCCATCCTGCACCTCCAAACACCACTTAGGTATTTGGACATCAAGTATTCCCCCTCAAGTATCAGTCCTGCCTAATAAAACTACCCAAAAAAGAAGAAGTTAGGTCAACTGCAGCAGCAGTCTTCAGCAGCAGACACCAGTACACTGGCAGCTCAAGGCAGAACAAGACCATTGTTCTGGGGGAAACAATTTTCTATCATTATCCAACATGCCAGAACTAGGAAGCTCAAAGTGACAGGTCCTCTGCTAGTAAGACATGAGCCACCCTCTATTCAGTGCAGCAAATACATTCCTGCCTGTCCTGAGCTACTCTTTGCACATTATCTCTGCTAAGCTCTGATAAGAGCAAGTACTTGTAATGCTCTCACATAGCTCCCTGTGTATTACCTTCTCAGAGGAGACATCCTCCTCGCTACAGAAGTTTTGCTGAGGGGCAGGCACATTTCTTTTGCCAATTTGTGACCATTTCTTCCTGAGTTTGCAAACTAGTTCACACAAGGTAAAGAAAACATAACAACACAAGCGCAGAGCTGGCTGTTTGCAGAGTGCCTCTAACAAGAAAGCTGGGTTTACAATGTTCAGGGTTTGCACACACCTTGGTGAGCTATGCCACCTGCAAAAACACAGGAGAACCTCAACTCACCTGACTCCATGCTGCAAATTCACAGCCCTGCTGCACAGACAGGCAGGAGGGTCTCATATCAAACAAGTGTGTGTTGCATTAAATAATCCCATGTGCAGCTCATGTGTGCAGGTAGTGGTACAGTAGAAAACCTCGAGGAAATGAGTTATTTTTATTGGCATACTAGTCTAAGAAGAGGATGATAGGCTATGGACACACGTGCAGCGTTCACCTAGTATATAGTTTTTCATACACACTAGCCCCTCTATTCCTTCTTCTCTAGTCTTTTATAGCACACCTTTCTTGGCCAAACTATTGCCTTAAGCACCTCAGAATCTTTCTAACTCCTACAGTCACTCACTGGTATCACATACACGATTTCAACAGTACAGACCACCAGCATCTGCCAAGTTTCAACTAGCCTTCTTCATGGCTAAAAAATCCTACTTAAAAGTCAGTGGCCTCAAGTCAGAAATTTTGCTATTTTGTTTCTTAGGGAATTGTGATACCTTGTAATTTACTTGTTTTGAATTCTATAAATGAGTGCCATCCCTTCAAAGACAGCAAATCTACCTACCACATGCACATGGGTACTCCTTCATAACTCAGATCACTTTTGAGCAAAGTAATAATATTTATTTTCGCAGAAAGAACAGGTGTATTTTCTTTAAATGAGATGTTTCTCAAGGACTACAAGCAACTGTGAAGAATAAAAGGCTGAAATTAAGTATCAGTGTACAGAAAAGCAGCAAGAACCCATTTTTGTGTTGTCCCAACTGGACCAGTGCTGTTCTTTCCTCCCCAGAGAAACCCACGTGCCCACAGCAGAGCAGATACCATTTAAAACGATCAAGACTTTTTTCCACTGAGTGTTGCCCACTTTTGGCGTCTGACAAAACAGGATCTTGTGCTTGTCACACACAAATATTCGGTCCAAGACGAATTTGGAAACTGCAGTGTGAGAGAGATTTCTCAATGCAGTGTCTCTGCAGACATTCCTGAGAAGCTCAAGTCTTTCCATATGAACCAGGGCTTGGTGGATCAGGTTTCCAGAAAAAGCTTTTCCCGTTGGCTTTATGAAATGCAAAGGGGAAAGAAAAAAAAAAAGTGTAAGAATTTAGTTCTCAGATCAAATATTGATGTATAAACATCTCCAAAATGTGCACCCTAATGACTCCCAGATTTATGATCAAAACACTATTATGTACTAACTAAAGGACATTTCCTTCCTGTGGTGCTGCTGTACACATTGGTTGGACTCCAGTCATCATGTCGTAGACCGTAGCAAGCTTTCAATACAACATTCTGCTGCAGAGCAACAGGGTCTTATCTGTGTGGATAAAACACACCTTGAACAAATACGGGAACTCCCACAAAGCTTCAACAGCCAGTAAGAAAGCCTCTGAGGGGCTGGGACAGGAATTTCAGCAGAAATAAAGGTTTAATTTCTGAGAAGATACGGCCTAGTCATGCTGACCCATCTGGCTAGGAAAAAAGAATTTAGAATAGAAGTCCTGTGTTGTTTTCTAGCACCTGTAGGCACCCAGTGTTTCCATTTATCCAAGCTGCAACCAAATTAAGTGGAAAAAAATTCACACGTTTGGCATCAGCACTTACTGTGACAAATAAGAGAAGTAGGCAGGATTCCTCCCCCCAAAAATGGATAAACTGTTTGATATGTCTCAGTGTTCTGAGACTAAGACAAGAACCATGACCACCTCTGCCTCATGATCAGTGGAGAAGAGAGAAAAAAGGAGCTTGTCTGATTAACAGGTGATGGGAAATTTTAAATTTCTCTGGACAAATCTTCTCCCTTCCACTAATTGATTTGCATAGCTGGCAATCCCTCCTATCAATACAGACTAGGGGACCTACTGATTGAGAGCAGGCCTGCAGAGAAGGACTTGGGGATATCAATGACTGAAAAATTGGCCATGTGCCAGCAATGGGTACGTGCAGCTCAGAAAGCCACTGGTATCCTGGGCTGCATAAAAAAAAGCATGGCCAGCAGGTCAAGGGAGGTGATTCTGCTCCTTGCTCCACTCTGGTGAGACCCTGCCTGGAGCACTGTGTTCAGCTCTGAAGTCCTCAGTACAAGAAAGACATGGACCTGTTAGAGTGAGTGCAGCAGAGAACCATGAAATCAGCCAGAGGGCTGAAGCATGTCTCTTGTGAGGAAGGGCCAAGAGAATTGGGGTTGCTCAGCCTGGAGAAGAAAAGGATCCAGGGAGACCTTATCACCGTCTTTCAATGCTTGCAAAGGGTTTGTAAGGAAGACAGAGAGGCTTTTTACTAGGGCCTGTAGTGACAGAACAAGGGGTAATGGTTTTAAACTGAAAGAGCATAGGTCTAGATCACATGTATGGAAGAATTTTTTTCCTATGAGAGTGGCAAGACACTAGAAGAGGTTGCCTGGAGAACTTGTGGATACCCCAACACTGCAAGTGTTCACGGTCAGGCTGGATGGGGCTTTGAGCAACTGGGTCTAGTGGCAGGTCTCGCTGCCCTAACCACAGCAAACAGGCTTAGCTAGATATGTTCAAAGGTCCTTCCCAAGCCAAACCACCCTGTGATGCTGTGATTTTAGGTACAGTGTCCAAGCCAAGGACAAATGGAAAAGGAACAATTTTCTTTTTTGTCCCAATACTCCATAAGGAAAAAACCTCATTCTGCTTTTTCTGTTTGCTGCTCTTCTCCAATATCCCCTGGTCAGAATGTAATCTCAGCAGCCTGACAGATTGTTTATCTGTCAAAACAATTCCTTTTGCATGCAACCAGGATTAATATGACTGCTTTGTGTTTCATGCTGTCAGGAAGTCAAGAAGGAATAGTTTTAGATCCATAAACCTTATTATCCCCCTCTTCCATACAAGTAAAGGAAGATACTAAAACTCACTGCATAGATCTGCCAGCCTTCCACTGAACTAAGTGTTTCTCCCAAGTATTTTGAGGATAACTTCAATTTCAGGTTTCTTTACATACAAAACCAAAGTGTTATGTTTATAGAGAAGTCTACCTTCCATGCTGCATCACAAAAATATTCTAAACATAAGACAACTTATGCAACCAATGGAAAAAAATTTACCTTAGCCTACCATACAACTAGTCTGAAATTTACATTTGCATAAGGGATTTTCAGTTTCTTTATAAATTCACAAGTACCACATTTGTTCTGCTCCATTGCTCAAAGCACAGAACTATGCATCTAAAGGGTCAGTCAGTATTGAATACTATTGTGTTCATGTTCTACTTTGTAAAAACACCGAGATGTGAAGCACAAAGAGCACAAAATATGGAACAGAAACAGAGACCTGATAAAAAGAATCAGAGAAACTGGGCAGAGAACTAAGAGAACAGACAAGACACAGGCTTGTCCTCAAGAATGATGACCCTGAAGGATATGGCAAGGCAGAATACAGGTAATCCAAAATTAGGCCGTTATATTAAAAAGGCTAGCAAAAATGACTGTCCTGACTCGATAAAGGACTACTGTAACCATCTTCTCCTAGAAATGCAAACACATTAAGTCGAATCACTGGGATGAAACAAGACAGCAGGTTACCATAACAAACTAGCTTTGTGAAGCTAAAATGAATTCTGTTGGCTCTATCTAAATAGAACAGTCTGAATAAATCACTCCTGTCTAGCAATTCCTTTTAACAACGGGAAGCCCTCCCTTAATCTCTTTATTTTCTCCCACTCTTTAATATTTGTAACCCTTATCTCAACCACTAGTATGCACCTGGAATTCTTCAGGCCAATGTTTTTGTGCTGGCACATGTACCTCCTCCACTTTTGTCACAGCTGTCAGTATCAATGGCTCTTGCTTGGCACTGTAGCCTAAAGAAGGAAGAGAGATAAGAGCATTACAGAAGGTGGGGGAAAGGCAACTATTTCTGCTTCACGAGTAACACAACTGAACATCACTTTCTGTATTAAGCTTACAAAACACTAGGATTTGTTTCCAAATGGGAAGGCACTAGAAAAGATATGAGATTGACTAGGGGTACTTTAAAGGATGTCCTCTGTGGGAACTCTGGATGCAACTTCAGCTGAGTTTTATCAAAACATGTTATCTTTTGTTTTGGTCTTTTTTAGAGACATAGAAATCATAAATCCAAATACCATGACTGGAAGACAACTGAGTTTAACTATATGGACTTAACATCATAAAATTTTTATTTTTCAGTAAGCTTCCAAAAGCACCTTCAAATAAAAGCCTTAATCTATCTGGTTTCTCCCTCCTCTTAAGACAGGTTTCCTCTGCAAATTCTTAGAGATTATCAGAAGTGGTGTCATTAAGGACCACCTTTTATTTATCTGGTGCTCTAACTAAACACCTCTAAACAGCAATAAATACAAGAACCCCTCTTCTTTTATTACTGGACTGATGACCTTCCTTAGAGAATGCCACAACAAAAGAACAAACCCGGCTGACACTTCTGGTCTTTTTTTAATGACTTTGGGGCAGTTAATAATTTCAGACCAAATTCAAGTATGCAAGGGAAGAAGCCACCTTTGCATCTTTTGCAACTGGTACGCTACAGGAAAACTGAAAAATAACACAAGGCTGTAGCTTTACTTTACATGTTGCAGAAAGATCAAAACTAATTTGAAGCAGCTTTCACTAACCACAAAGCAAGAAGAACATCATTTCTCCCTGAAAAATTATTTCCATCCACATTAGACTGCTTCATAGAGTTTCTTCTATGAATAATTTTTCTTCATCTGCATTCACAGTGGCTTACTGTTTTATGGTTGAGGAAATGTGTGTACTGCCTATGTCCTTTTCTTAAGAGAGTATTCTACACTGGCTACACTGGATTTTAACAAAGGGCACACATGGAAAAATTCAAACTGAAACCAGCGTAAGCATCCAAGCAATCAGATACAGTAAATATTGTTATGCACAGACTTACTTCACAGTATCCTTCTGTAAAATCAAAGTAATGCAAACAGCTGAAAGAGCAGTTAAAGTATCTTTCATTCTTACTGGGCAAATGCATGCCTGCAGATGCTACTAGAGATGATGGACAGGAACTTGCTCCTTCTCACTGAGGAGTTTCTACTACTCATGCACCCAAGGCATCAGTGAAAGGCTTAAACAAAAGAACACCAATTCACTGAGCATCACTAATAAGGATCCAAATAAAGAAAATTCCTGACAAGCCACATTTCATTAAGTCTAAATAGTGCTCCTCTCCCAGGTTGGCCATCCTACTTAGACTTTCTCCAAAATTCTGTTGGTATATTCAAATTACTTCCCTTCATCACACCCAGTACAAACACTGGCATCTCCAACACGTACATACATTTAATTAGTCATGAATTTGCAGGACTGGAGCTTAAGAAATGACACCATCTTCTGCTCAGAGAACTATTCAAAGTGAAAAGAAGAACGAGCAGACATTTAAAAAAATAGGAAAAAAGGAAAAAAATTGCCAAGCTACAATAAGAAAAAGGAAGTAATTGCAAAGCATGTTCACTCCAGTAAAATTAGCCCCGTACTTTTTTTTTTTTTTTAATTATATTTTAATCCTCTTCACAGAAATCTGATGGAAAGAACCACTCAAAGAATATCTGACCTGGGAAACAAGAGTTGGCATAGAATGAAATACTGTCAGATTTAACTCTTTAACATAAGACCAGCTTCCTTGCAGATGCAGTAGGGCTCAAAAACAGCTGGGCCCAAGGAAAGCTGTTAGCCCACAGTCTCATATGCAACACTTGCTGAATAACCTCCACACAGAGGTATGTTATTTTAAAAAGTATACCTAATATATCAGTCCACTACCAAGTCACTGAAACAAATGGCACTAGCGATGTCAGCACTTCAAAAGTTACTCATTCTTGCATATTTTAGGAAGATACAAAGATACATCTCTCTTAGGACTGTGAGGTCTCTTCACCCTAAACTCTGTACAAGGGCTTTGTAACAGTAGCTCCTCAGCAGAGAGAAAACTGTAACATGCTGTGTGGTGTCATCAAATGGCTTAAATTCCTCATCAGCTTAATACCATCTGGGCTACTTAAGCTAAGCAAAAGCCCATAAGCTGTTTGTCAGTCAAACAGCAGAGGATAGAACTGAATGCAAGAAGCAGAGCAGAGGAAGCTAGGCTAAGTGCACTGCAAATGAAATAAAACTTCCCACAAGTTTTACATAACACTGCAGCCACAGGACAAGCAGTCACAAGTGGACAGAAACTAGTATCATGTGAAATAAACTCTTTAATTCCTTGTGAAACTCCTTTGTTTTTAAAGTGGTAATTGTGCTCTCTTGTTGTGCACATGACTTCTAGATCAAGATACTGAAACCAAGTGCTTGAAAAAGCAGACCTCACTGCCAAACATGATCCCTTCTGTTCTTAACCACAAAAACAAAAAGACAGGGTTTAGTTTTTCAGACTTCCACCAAGAGATGCAGAAACTGACTATCAGCACAGTCAATTCTAGAATTTTAGCTGTTCTATTCTCAATCCTACTGAGGAAGCAGTAACACGACAAGAACCACTTTGTACAGAAAGAGTATTTGTGTGAAGGACTATTCAGTTTCTGTTTCAATTTTCGCATCAAACGTTAAAGTTGAACTTACCATCTGGGTCTTTAAAAGTCAACGTGATAAACTTGCTAGCAACCATGAACATGAATATCACCCAAAAGCATGCAGCTAGCAGCAGCCACTGGTGGTGCATGTTGTCAGACACGAGCCATATAAAGTTGTTGCTTCCTGTTTCAAAGAGGAAAGATTGACAGATCAATTATTTTTGTTCCAGTTTAGAAAAACGCGTTTCATAACCAAAACAACAAAACTGTAATATGTATGCGTGTCATAAAACGTAGCAGGATATTTCACCTCTTACTTTTTTGTCCTTTTGGCTTTTAGCTAAGGTTAAGGCTGAGGTGATGCAACCACCAGCTGCTCTCATAAAGGAAGCTTCCACTCCTCCTTCACCCCTGCATACACATTCCCTGTCCTCCCCTTGCCCGCAGTGCTGGCAATAGCACTGCTGGCCTGACTGCTCAAGGGCACTGACCTGCCAAACCTCCAATTCATTTAAAGTTCAGTTTGGTTTTTGATTTAACTTTGCAAGATGGCTCACTGTAGGAAAGGGAGGGAGAATGAAGAAAGCTCTCCTCTCAGTGGTAGCTGACCAGCAGATCAACCAAGCTCTAACATTAACAGTATTCTTTGTTATCCAAAGTCAGCTCCTAACACGTAACACAGACTCCTTCCCTCCCCAGCCTACACCAATTACAGGCTGGAAACTACTGAACACCAAGCCTAACTTGACACAATAGTTAAATGTATTAACCTATCTTTTGATTTTGTCACTTTTATTGCCAGTGATGCATCAACCACAGCTTCTGGAAGACTTTTTCTATTGCCATCGTGCCAAGCAGAATCCACATAAATAGCAAAAAAGGGTTTCCCTGCTTTTTTTCTGTAGCTGCATGCCTGCACGTAAGCCTCACAGACAAGACTTACCCAGGGGTGCAGGAAAGGCCACCCAAACAATTGAGGTGGCAGATTTAATGAGCAAAGGAACCACAGGTACTGACTGAATCCAACAGAGCAAGGATGAGGATACTGCATTATTTTGCAAACACATGGTGCCTGCCCTACCTCACAGTTTCTAAGCTTGCTGCAGTGCTCTGAACACTTCTAGCTCGACTTTAGAAACTGTAATCCAAATAAATTATTTTTTATGGTTAAAAGTTCAAATGCAACACAAGGAAACCAGTTACAAAAAAAAAAACCCCAAAACATTAAAGTCCCCAGCTATTAAGAGAAACGTAACATTTTAAGCTACATCTTTCACTGAATTTCCAGCTTCTAATGGGCAATGTGCCGAGTGAAGCACTGAGACTGACAGCGAGTATCTGTGAAAGTTACATTGCAGAATTTAAGCTTCCATAACTTAAAAAAAAAACAAAAACAAAAACAAAAACCAAAACAAAAACCAAACAAGCCAAAAAAACCACAAGACCAAACATTACTGTCTACATACCAAAACCTGAGACTCCTCAGGCTTGAATATTTATCCTGCAAAAATAAAGCACCACTGTCTGAGTTCTTCCTGGAGAGATAAGACATCTGGGGGCCAGGTGCTGGAAAGTTCAAACCTAAGGATCCTTTTGAGGATACACAACACAACTTCAGAACACTTAACCAAAGAGGATCTAATACAAAACCCTCATACAATGAGATCCTCTCAACAATCCTGTAAGGTTTGTGCTTGTAGCCTCGGGAAGAACAAAAACCTGAAAGCACCCATGTAACTAGGAACAGCATCAAACTCAGTCCTGAAGTAGCCACGTGCAACTTCAATGAGAGTCACCTCTGCGTGGTTTGTGATCACACTTTCTATACAGCCCCTTGAGTGAGTTGCTAGGAAGTAAAAGAGATGTCCCCATTCTTAAAATCATTCTAGTTAATAAAAAGTTTGCTTAGAAGTATTAAGTGTTTTGGTCATATACCAATATTTGACCTTCTTAATTCCCACAAAGCATAAATAGCAGAAATAAACCTGGCTTTGACATTGTTTCAGTATGTCCACCTGCAACAACAGTACTACTGCTACAGGAGGTGACTGCTTTTCCAATTAGTTTTTGCCTTCCAGCAAAGCAAATGTTGCCAGGAAGCCTTCTCATGGCAGCTGACACAAGTGAAATGTCTTCTGCTACATTGAAAGCCTGTGCAGGCAAGGAGTTCAAAACAGATCTGGGATGCAAGGATGTAAGTGAAATGGGTGAGAGGAGGAAAAGAACAGAGTATCTCCAACTGGAAAAAAAAGCCACAGCCTTTAGGTAGCATGGCATTGTTCAGGCCTATTTTTATTTTCTCAGTGCAATATTTTTCAATTTGGCTTCTCAGAGGTCCTTTTTTTCCTTCTTTTATGATGTCATTTTCAAGTACTTCTAAAATCACTGCATTTAGGTAAAAAGATGCATCAACTATCTTTTAGACAATTACAGGTGCTGTGACCTCCATGAAGACTGTTTATCATCTCTCATTTTCTGATGCAATTCCCTGGGTACCAACTGAGCATGCAATGTCCAAGACATGTTACTCTTCAATATCAAAGACTGTTGGCCAGGAAAGGCAAACAACACAGCATGAATTCCCCAGCACTGAGCTCCTTCCAGCTAAGTGATTCAAAAGTTACTCTCTCCTCCTACCATTGCATCAGCGCAAAATTAGCTGTAAGATTCATGCTGAAAACCACCAGGTCTCAAAGGTCCTCAGGTTTCAGTATGGCACAACATCCATCATCTCCCATTTAGCTCAATGAAATGTATCCGCTTTGCTTTCAGACATCACAATAATTAGTGATTAGGAATACTAATTCAGAAATAATTAGGAAAACTTTCCAGCTCTCACAGGCGAGAGGAGTGCAGAACAGATGCCAGGACACAAAATGTAGCAATACTTTTACTTTTTGCACAGCTCTGCGTCCAACATTCAAAATATAATTGAACCTGTCTTCAAGGCAGTAGACTGACAGAAGCTTGCAGAGAACATTCTGCAGGAGGAAAGCCTAGAACTATTAGCTGTGGATATTTCAGAGGTATAACAAATGGTCTGGGCTACATCCTTCTGTCTAACCCAACGTATTTGCTCTACATAAAGAATGGTAGAAAGGGTGTCTAATATCTGTAGCAACCCTGCTATCCTGCCCACTTTTATGATGGTGATGGATGCACAACGTTCAGTAAGGATTAATGATCTCTATCCCCTTATGTAATTTGTGTATTGGATTTCAAAGAAGTTGTGTTAAGTGACATGGGGAAAGCAGTTTCCACGTGCTCTGACCTCAAAAGCCATCAGAGCACACAGCACCCTGCTGCCAGATCCTGTGCTCTAGGAATAGGAGAGCGACATTTCAGCCAAAGACACCTCCAAGCAGTACACTGCTCACCTCAAGAACTCGACTTGGAGACCAAAAAAGGGACAGAATTGACCCTCATCCATAACAACTAACGCTGTTACTCTTCAATATGTCAAAGCTGAGGAAAATATTAAGAAGGTTTGCCTACTCCTTTTTTAACACACGCAGCAGATCTGCAGCCATCCCCATCAATACAAGTCTTGTCAGAGGATCTGTCACAACCCAGTGACAACAGCTGGCACCCTTACTGCTCACCAAACCTGCATCTGTATCAGCAGCTCACTACCTATCTCAAGAAGCAGGCCTGTTCAAAATTATATACAGGGCTAACTCAATTGTGATGCTCACTTAAGTGCAATGATCAGCAATATTTTTTATGAAATGTGTTTGTTGTTTCCCTTTCTCTAGCTTCTTAATATTTTTATCATTTTCACATAGGGAAACTGCACTTCCCATTACCTTTCTGATCTTAGTGGATTTCTGTTGTTTCTCCTATTACTTACTTTCTAGTGAACACATGTATTAGCTTCTGTTTTTTTCTCTTCAATAATTTCCTTCAGATGCCAAATGTGTCTTATTCCTTCTTGCCTAAAACATTTTTTATTTACAAGCAGAAAAAAACAAGAAAGCTGCTTAAGTTTTAGTCTGTTTTCTCTCAGTGAAATATGCAGGGATTTTTCAGGTTACTCCTCCTTCTTCTTATTGCAATTCTATACTTTTTAGGAGCACAGCATCCCTCATGTTCCCTCTTTCCATCTAATTCTCTGTCCTTCCCTCCCTGGGCTACTTACCCCAAAGACAAACGGTCACATAACCCTCAGAGTAGCCAGGTGCCAGTTTTGCATGAGAAAAAAATGGGACTGCAAACACACAGATACAAACAGGAGCCAAAGATCAGGACACAAGGCATGGCAGGCTTGACCCATGGCCTGGGAGTCATCTGTTACCTGGAAAAAACACTCGCCCTTTGCAGAAGACTGCTGCCTTCATGTGAACAACGGGATGAAGCACAGAAGATTTAAGCCACATTAGAACTCAGTGCACAGCCTCTGCTCTGCAGCTTTTGCTGCTTGGATAGGGGCTTGGCAGGACAGCCTGGGCACACATCATGACTGACAGTGGCACGCTGGTAGTCTCAAACAACCAACCACTTGCCCATCAGCACCTGACTAGTGATGTAATTTGAAATGGAACTGGCAAAGAAGGCCAAACAATAGCTAGCTGGGATACCTAATCCATTTTCATCAAGGCCTCCTTTGTCTTATGTTCAAGTTAAGAGATCTGGACAATTTATTACACTTTTGAAAAAAAATCTGGACTAAAATCTACCACACACTCCTGTGGCAAGTTGTGTGGTGCTACTAAATATTATAACGCCCGTTATAACAGGCACTTCTGCAAGCCGTCTCTTTCCGAAGGCTTTCCCCCTCCCCGACAATGCACAGGCCTAAGGTCGCTGCTCCCCCAGGCACCGCTGGAGCGCGGGGTCCTCCCGGAGCACCCT
>NW_008582331.1:0-5743 GCF_000691845.1 Merops nubicus | reverse complement strand
TCTGCTGGACACGGTCAGTGGACCTGTTTTTCTCGACTCTTTTTCCCTCCCTCGCTTACACTCTCTCTTGACTTTTTGTTGGAGCTGTCCTGCCATGATTTCTACGAAGTGTATTGGGTTGGTGTCTTTATCATTTCCCTTTGAAAATGCTGCAACATTGCAAGACATGTAGGGTCAGCTGCAGGCAGTTTCCCACACACCTTGTCTGTGATGCCATCTCTATGTTCTTTATGGTGGTGGTGCTGGCACTTAAGTGAGAAGTCTTGAAAAGGCAGCTGTGTCATTTAGCAGCTGTGAATGTGCTGGTGGCCTTGAGTAGGGCTTGGCCATTTTCTGCTGTGAAGGGTGACCTTGAACAGCTGTGGGAAAACTTGTCTGCAGGATATGGAAATCACTGGGAAGGGAAGCCTCTGTGTCATACCATAAAACTACAAGTATGGGAGATGATGTGTTTGTCTGGAGAGCATGTGTCAGAGAGGAAATCGTGAGGTAGAATGATCATGGGGTGTTTCTGGACATAATCCTTTCCACGCTTTAAGTGTCTGGAGTTTGAAGACTCTCTCATGATGAGAGAGTACTTGATTTTGGGATGCCCGCAATGTTATTTGTGGTTTGAATATCTCTAAGAGATATTCTGCCAGCTTTCCATGAGACCTTGTATAGCTCCTGACTGATGCAGTCTGCTTAATCCTGTCTGATGGATCTTTTCCCTCTTATTTTGGGGAATTTATTGTGGAAAGATTGTGCTTCAAGCTGCTGTCCTGGGTGATGTGTTTGTGTTATGGCTGTGGCCTGTTCTTGTGGTGTAGCAATATCTGGGTGTTCTGTCAGTGATAGCTCCAAGTGACACTCAGTAGGGCCTTTGCATTTGTTACTTGGAGGGTTACCTTTAGTGGGGAAGAATGTTGCCTAAGGGAAATGGAGGTTCTGGGTAGAACATGGACTGTGTCATTGGGGAAGAGTTGGAGAACATCCACTTAGCACAAAATAGGGGGCCATATCCATGGCATATCCATGCAACAAAATAGTGGGTACCAGCAGAAAATTGCGAGAAGAGACTCACAGGATTACCTGCCAGGGCCTCCAGAAGTTCTGCGTACCTTGAACCGCTGTCTCTGCGATATTCCTGCCAGATGTGATGATATCTGCCATACCTGTCATCAGTCACTTCGTTTTGATCTGAAATGTTGTTGCCCAAACAGAATCTTTTCCACATTTGGATCACGCTGCCAGTCTTCTTGGTAATGTCTCTGCCTATTTCTCTTGATAGGGAGGAGAAGAAGGGCTCTCCATGTCTTAGATTTTGGCAAACCTGGTGTTTCTGTGCAGTGCAATGGGATCCTTTCGTTTTCTTCTTTTGTCATTCCAAAAACCCTCATTCTTTTATTTTTAATCTCCCATGGAAATGCATTTATTACAGTTGTTTCAAAGGTCAAATGTTGGCTTCTATCAGGGGTCAGAGGACTGGGTGGTTGGCTGTCAGTGTGGAGGTTGTTTTTTGCACTGTACTGAGCTGCAGTTGACATTGTGAGAGGATAATTTGCCCTCAGGTGTCCCACCTGCTTCTGCTGTGTCAGAAGCACACAAGGGAGCACTGTGTAATATTCTGAAAGCTTTTTGAGAACACAATTTATTTCTGGCCAACTTCCCTAGAAACCTCTTCTATCATTAAGGGGAACTATCCCTTAGAATCAACTCTCTTGTCCTGAAAATGTTTTTGTTTTGCTAAAGAAACAACTAGAGATGCTACAGGTAAGTTACTCTTACCTGAAGAGGCTGTGCTTGAGAGACAGGTACATGTGTTTTTGTGAAGTCAAGGTACCTTTATGTTGGATCGATGGACTGGTGTCTGTATTGGACTAGCAAAGCACCACCTTCTGCTTCCAGGAAAAGCATGAGCAGGTGGGAGCAAGGGCGGGTAGAGAAAGGACCCGAATATTTTTCTTACTGTAGATTTTTTTTCTGGGGAATCATCGAATTATAGAGTAGTTTATGTTGGAAGAGACCTTTAAAGGCGAAGTTTTGGACTAGCAAAGCACCACTGCCTGCTCTCATTCCTTCCCTTCTGCTTCCAGGAAGAGCATGAGCAGGTGGAAGCAAGGGCAGGTAGAGAAAGGACCCAAATATTTTTCTTGCTGTAGATTTGTTTTCTGGGGAATCATCAAATTATAGAGTAGGTTATGTTGGAAGACACCTTTAAAGGCAGAGTCCCCTGGAACTAGATCAGGTTGCTCAGAGCCTAATCCAACCTGACCTGAATGTTTCCAGGGATGAGGCATTGACTGGGTCTCTGGGCAACCTGGGCCAGTGTTTCACCACCCTCATTTAAAAATTATATCTTCCTTATACCTAATAGAAATCTCTCCTCATTTGCTTTAAAATGATTACCCCTTGTCCTGTTGTGGATGTTCCCTGCTAAAACCTCGGTCCCCATCTTTCTTTCCAAGTGCCATGTAAGTACTGAAAGGCAGCAATAAGGTCATAAAGTAATAGAATCGCAATGGTTGGAAGGGACCTTTAGGATCATCAGGTCTGACCTTCACCCCAACATCTCCCTAGCCACTAAAAGTCAAAATTCTACATCTACTTATTTTATTAAACACCTCTAGGGATGGTGACTCTTAACACCTCACTGGGCAGCCTCTTCCAGTGCCAAAGAATTTCTTCCTACTACCCAATCAAAACCTCCCCTGGTGCAACTTGAGGCCATTTCCTCTTGTCCTACTGTTAGTAACTTGGGAGAAGAGACCAACACCAGCCTCACTACAACTTTCTTTAAGGTAATAGTAGAGAGCAATAAGGTCTCCTCTCAGAGTCCTCTTCTCTAAACAACCTCAGCTGGTCTTCATAAGGCATGTTCTCCAACCCTCTCACCAGCCTTGTTGCCCTTCTCTGAACCCTCTCCAGCACCTCAATGTCCTTCTTATCCTGTGGTGCCCAAAACTGGAGACAGGACTCAAGGTGCAGTCTTACCAGTGTCGAGTCCAGGGGCACAATCACCTCCGTACTCCTGCTGGTCACATCCTTTCTGATAGAGGTCGGGATCCTGTTGATGTTCTTGGCTACCTGGGCACACTGCTGGCTCATGTTGGATGCGAGCCAACATCCCCAGGTCCTTTTTCCCTCAGGCAGCTTTGCAGCCACTCCTCCCCAAGCCTGTAGTGTTGCTTGGGGTTGTTGTGACCCACATGCAGGACCCAGCACTTGTCCTTGTTAAATCTCATACAGTTGACCTCAGCCAATTGCTCCAGCCTGTCCAGTATCTCCCAGGAGCCTTCTCTTCTCCAGGTTGAAGAGCCCCAACTCTCTGAGTCCCCCTCAGCAGAGGGATTCCAGCCCTCCAATCATTTTTGTGGCCAAATGTAAGAACGTGTAAAGAGATGAGTGTAATCTTTGTGCTCTTGTCTTCCTCTACGTGTGCACTTGCCCAGGTGGCTTGGTTAGAGATGCTGTGTCCTGTTCTCATGAATGGCTCATTCTCATTGGTTCATGTTCATGTCAAACCTTGCAGAGCAGCTCAGCTCTGTTTCACTCTGGTACAAATTCTCACACTCAGTTGACATGACAGGTGTGTTTGTGCTTCAGCACCTGCGGTTCACTTAAAGAGCAAAACCCATGCAGACTGGCATCAGAGATGTCAAAGCTCTGATCACAAAATTGGTATGAACTCTGAACACGCAGTTCTGTGGTGTTTCTACATGAAACTGCAGAAAAGGAGCAAAGTTTTAAAGGTGTGTGGGAAGAACCTGCTGATGCTCTGTGACTTTGCAGCCTTCTAAATAGTCTTTGTGCCGATGGTGAGGGAAGATGAGGATGTACAAAGGCCTGGTTCATGCTCAGAGTGGGGCGTAGAGATGGGTGTGGTTTTGAGGTCAACCAATACCTGCGTATTTTGGCAATGATCCTGTGAGGGGTATCAAGTTGAGCCTGGGTTTATTTCATGGGAAGGATGACTTCTGGTGGGGAAGAGTGTTGCCTGAGGACAGTGGAGATGCTGGGTGGAAGAATGTGTGGGGGAAGAACTGGAGAGTATATGCTTAGCTGTGGAGATGTCATTTCCCATGTCTTGGGAAAGATGATATTGATGGAAAATCTTGAGAAGCAGCCTTGAGGCTGCTCTCAAAAAGCTTGAGGTCTGTTCTTGCAGATCCTCCAGTTCTGCTTATTCTTGTGCCCTGTAGTTCTCTGTGGTATTGCTGCTTTTGAAGAAAACTGCCAGCCGTGCCTTTAATCACTTGGTTTTGGGTGGAACCTTTTGGTCAAACATGGGTTTTCAACATTGACATCATTCTGCAAGCCTTGTCTGAGCATCTCCTGGGTCATCTGTCTAGTCTTACCCCTGAGGTGAGGGGAAGAATTGTTCTCCATATTCAAGATGTTGGCAGATGTGATACTTCAGTATAGTGGAAGGATTTCTTCTCTTGTCTTACTGAAAACACCTGCCCTTTGTTTTTCCTTCTCTCTCATGTGCAATGTGTTGGTGACTGTGGTTGAAATGGAGACGGCGAAATTTTGGCAGCTGTCAGGTTGCAGACTTTTGGGCAATATTCCATCAGTGTGTGGGGAAGGTTTTTCCACTCTCTGGAGCTGAGGCTGATGTTGAGGGAATGTCCTTAGTTTTCAGGTCTCACTCAAGCTTCCTCTGGGGTAGAAGTGAATAAGGGAACAGTAACCCCTGTCCAGCACTATCAAAGTCTTTGGAGGAACTTTTCTTTCTTGAGAAGCAACCTGTGAAATTATAGGTAAGTCACTCATTACAGAGGATAGATTTTGTTCTTCTTGTGTTATGGTATCTTCATGTTGGATCCAACCCTATCATGTCTGGATTGTGATGCCTGTAGGCTGGGAGCAGTAAAGCACCACTGCCTGCTCTCGTACCTTTCCTGCTGCTTCTAGGCTCAGTTTGAGCAGCAAGGACAGATGGATAAGAACTTCAATGGATTTCATAGAGTAGATGTGCTGGGCATTCAGAGGATATTCTCAGTGAAAATGATGTAGTGTGACCTCATTGGCTTCTGTTTGGCTGTATGACAAGTGGATCATGCTCCTGAGTGAGAGGTCTTCCATGGGGACTGATGCCTCTGGGTGTGGAGGTTGTTGGTGTGTTGTTCTGGCAGAGTGTGGCTGCCTGAAAGGGGACTCAAGAGCCAGACTTCCTGTATGCAGGTGGAAGATGAGGCCAGGACAACAGCTCTTCATCAAGGTATTTGAAGAGTGCTCAGGAGCTTTGTTTGCCCTGAGCATTTTCAGCTTGGTGGAGGATTGTTGTGCTGGGTGTGATGGTTTTCAGTTTCCGAATGAGAGACTCTCCTGCATTGTTTGGAATCTGTGGACACTGTTAAATGGTGAACGTATGTGGGGCTTGGACTTGTGTTTGGGAGGGTGGTGAATAGTCTTGTAGCAGTGTTTTGTTTTTGTTTTTGTTTTTGTTTTTTTTCCCCATGGGATTGCCTTGCAGTGTTCTTAGCTGGGTCGTTGAGAGTTCTGGAGGGTGGAGAGTGTGGCCTTGCTCCTGAAGGGAGGGGAAGTTGCAGGTACCTGGACGGTAGGAAGGCAGGAATGTTGTTCCATGACCAGGGTCATAAAAAGAGGTAGGGAGGAGGAAAGAGAGCTCTTGTGGAAGGACACGTTTGTGGTTCATGGAGAGTATGGTGTAATCATTTTGAGAACACTTTGTGAAAGAGAAAAATTAAGAGAAGTATGGAAGCAGAGGAGGATGTAAAGATGGAGCAGAGTGGGACAG
>NW_008582330.1:0-3287 GCF_000691845.1 Merops nubicus | reverse complement strand
GGGCCTGGTCAGAGACTTGTCAAGCCTCTGACAACTCTTAGTGACAACTATTTTTAATGTCATTGGTGTTTTTATGTACATTTATAAAAGAAGAGCAGTGTCTGTGAAGCACACTAGTACTTTAACCTGAGCCAGAGTTAACCAACCTGCTCTATTCAGATGCATTCTCACCTGTTTTATAGCAACAATAATGCTGCCTTTAAGCTGAAAGCATTAGATCGTTGCTTCCAATTATGTTAAAGCCTATTTTAATCTGTCTCTAAAAGACATAAAAATGTTTGATAGCTGGAAACAGCCTTGTCTGAGTCTGCAGTACACAGAACAGATTCACTCCGTGGTGTTTAATTACACTGTGCTTGCTTTAAACACTCTCCCTGTAAAACAGTCAAGGTGTATATATGCACTTAGTCTGCAGGGGAATATTTCACATTACCCTAGAAAATGCAAAATAAAGTGGGCTTGATGGGCTGCTGTGAGCATCTTGTGGAGCAGTGTTGTCCCACTGGAGGTCAAAGCCTGTGCTGACCTGAACCAGAGTTGGTTGGGATTGTTTTCATAACAAAGGTGCTGAAATTGCAGTTTGATTTGGGTTGGATTTGATTTGGGAGTGCAGAAGTACAGTAGGGTACTGGCAGAATGGCCAAACAATTCCCCTCTGGCCTGGGAGGATTTGCTGCCTAGGTAAAGCACAGTAAGTTTCTGTGTGTAAGTGTCTTGGTCTGCATTATTTTAACAAAAAATAGTGTTTAGTTTGCAGGGCTGTAAGTTACAGACAAAACTGCCATCAGGTAGTTTTACAGTGAATTTAAGAAGAGGACACTTGCCCACATCCCAATTTCAGGATAAGCTGTGGAGCTTCTCTGAACTGAGACCTCCCTTGAGGGCCTTTCACCTCCTTCCCTGTGTTGGCCATCACTTTTTTGATGGGTTCTGCCAGCCCCTTTTCCCTCTTTCATTTCCCCCTTTCTCCCCTAGCTTGATTTTTGGAAAAAGAGCAGAGGGAAGGATTTTCATCTGCTTCAGTCCTCACAGGAGCCTGCAACGTTTCTGGCAGAGGTGTGTGGGCAGGGCTGAGTTGTGCCCTTGTGTCCAGCTCCGAGTGGGGAGGAGCATCCAGCCCTGCTGCATTTCTCCCTTTAAGCTGTGGCAGCAACTTCAAAACACTCCCTGCACAGAAATGAGTTCTCAGCACCCCTGGGGTGCAGCCTGGAAGGTGGAGCTGCAGGAGGAGGAGCTGTTTCACTCTGGTGAAACACTGCCCAGCTCTTGCTCCTCTAATAGATTTTTAGAGCCTGGAGGCACAAATTGGCCTGTGGCCTGTATCTTGGGGTGTTGTCGTGTTCATTGCCTCAGATGGCACTTTTGGGATGTTGCTGCTTCAGCCAGTGGAGTGAGACAGAGTTTGGACAGTGAGTCCACAGGGAGCTCAGACAATTTGGTGTGGTTTAACCCCACCAGGCAGCCCCCCACTCAGTGGGATGGGGAGGAAAACTGAAAATAAAAGAAGTAAAACTCTCATGGGCTGAGATAAGAACAGTCAGATAACTAAAATACAATATAATAATGAAAATAGAATAGTAATGCCAAAAAATGTTGCTTTTTTTCCCCCCTTTTTTTAGTTTGTTACAACTCAAACGTGGGTGTGTTATCAACGTGGCTCTCACACTAAATCCAAAACTCAGCCCTGTACCACCTCCTAGGAAGAAAATTAACTCTATCCTAGCCCAATTCTACTAAATGAAGGCTTTTATTTGAATTGCCTTGACACAGTTTTGTCCTCTTCAGCAGAGGACAGGCTGCCTGCAGCATGGACTGTGTGTTTCATCTGAACAGTTGCTCCCACCTTAAAGAGTCCAGGAACCTCCTTTGTTTTACATCAGCAGTCAAAGTCTGCTCCTCAAAGGCTCTTTGTTCAAAGCAGTTGTACAAGACTTCACCTTAATGCCAAGGGAAGCCCAAGGACCGCCAAAGGTCGCTAGTCCACCCCCCCCACCACAAGCAGGGACATCTCCAACTAGATCAAGCGGCTCAGAGCTTCATCCAGCCTGGTCTGGAATGTCCAAGATCAACGTGACCCAGCATCAAGCTGCAAGAAGCTTCTTAAACCAAACTGACCTCCTAAAAACTTGGCAATTTGTCCTATCAAAAGCAATAAAGGAGTCCAAGCAGCTGCAAGAGATGAGTGCTAAAATACCTTTCAAAACCCAAACCAGAGTTTTTTGGGGAGAAGATGCAGAGGGGTTGGAACTGGGGGATCCTTGGGGTCCCTTCCAGCCCTGACAGATTCTGATCTGTTTTAGCAGAGGACTTTAGAGCCCTAATGGCTCAATGGTTGGACTTGATGATCTTGGAGGTCCCTTCCAACCTAAAGGATTCTAGGATTCTAGGATTCTAAGATAGTGTTTTTATGATGAACAGCCAGTATGCCTCTGCCCTCTCAGCAGGGATCAAGAGATGAAAGAGGGAAGAGAAGTGAATTCTGGAGAAGTTTAATTTCTGGATAGCAGCCTTCACTGTCAGAGATGCACCTACCACAGGCTTGCTGTTTGTCCTTAGTGATGAAGTCAAGGTGTTATCTTTAAAGTGTCAGAAGATGTGCTAGAGCAAATGGCTGTGACACAAAGCAACGTGCTGCCAGGTCTCCCATGCATGCTCATGTGTGAGGGAGTTATTTTGGTTGCAAGCATGCAGCTCCTAAAAAGCTGGTCAGGGAAAGAACAGCCTAAGCTGCCCATCTGTATCTTGAGGAGGGATACTGGAAGCCCACTAAGGACCTGGAGAGATGCACTTCTTTCCAAGCTGGAAAGGCACTTGGTGGCAGCATGAAACCTCCAGCTGCCTCTGTCTTAGACATCAGTCCTGTCTCTGTCTCAGACATCAGTCCTGTCTCTGTCTCGTGCTCACAGAAAATGTGTTTAACAAGAGGTTTCACAGGACTTCTGAAAAGTCTCACACGAGGTTCCTGGAAAAAATGAAGCTGCAGCAAGTGAAGGGTGAAGAAATGACACAAATTAAAAGTTAGCTGGGAAACAGGAGGTGAAACAGAGGATGGAATGATCACATCTCATCACAAACAGCTCCCCGGGGGTGACCTCCTTGTACATTTGTGATTTGGAAGGGAGATGACTGAAAAAAGATCAGAAAATTAGGTGAAACAGAGGATGGAATGATCACAACTCATCACAAACAGCTCCCCGTGGATGACTTCCCTGTATATTTGTGATTTGGAAGGGAAATGACTGAAAAAAGATCAGAAAATGTGCAAATCACAGTTAAAACTGTGGGGA
>NW_008582329.1:0-4801 GCF_000691845.1 Merops nubicus | reverse complement strand
AAAACCCCCTTTGACAATCCCCCCCCTCCACAATCCCAGACCCTCCCCGCCCCCAAACCAGTACACCCCTGCATGCCATCTCAGCGAATCAAGATACTTTGTCATATACTACTTTTAATAGGTTCTAGAGTAAGCTTCTTAAATAGATGGCTCAAGGGATCTATGAGAAACAGAAAGATTTCTCAGTTCCAGGGGATTTTGCTCAGAAGCACAATAGGGATTAGGAGCAGTTTTTTTCAGAGGTCATTAAGCAACACAAGAGAAGTAAGCATTGAAATATCTTTAAAATTTGACTAATATATTGCTGCAAAAATTTCTGCCCTTTTGCACTTTGCAATATCACAAAACATACAGTTGGTGAGTCACACACAGGGAGTCTCCAGCACTTGGCAAGACCTTGATTTATGAGTGTTTTCCTATTGTTCCACCTTAAGGGTCTCGTCAGTGAAGTGCCATTGGGAATGACAGGAAAAGCTCACCCGTGAGGTCAGCCACCTTCTGTCTCATTCAGTTATTGCTTTTTGTACACAAGTCACACAAATACCTTGAGACTATTCGGGAGTTTGGCCTTCGATGAAAGTATAAGCCTCATGTTAACATTACAGGCAATACAAGCTCAAATGTTACCTTTCCCCAAAATTTCTCTATGTGTTCTTCCTAAAGCCATTTTGCCTATTTACTTTTGGTCACAGAAGATGATTTTTCCATTTCTGCTTATACTTCTGCTAGTACTACATGGTTTTTGTGAATTAGCATACATTTTCCTAAGGTTACATCTTAACTTCATTTGCTATGCATAACCCAGAGGTCAAGATAGCTGTACATCTTAGAATATGACCAAAGGACTTCTTGCAACACACTGAGTATCTTTCAGAGCCCTTAAGATTTAAATAAGAGTCATGATGAAGAATGACAGTAACAGTGATAAGAGTAATAATCTGTCATAAAGAAATAAAAGAACCAATCTTGACTGAAGATGAATTTGTGTGATGAATAGCTAGATTTATTTTTTTTGAGATTTATTAATTCCCTTTTGAACTTATTCTCAGAACTAACGAGAAACAATAAACACAGAGCCTGTGTGGTGCCAGAGATTAGACTTTAAAACAATTCACTCTAGCTGTGAAAAGTAATATACATATCAAAAGAAAATGTTGCAGATTGAAATTATTACTCCCCCTTCCCATTTTGAGGAAAGGGAGCAATTGTGCCTCAGCTGAAAAATGATTATAAACATTCCTTAAGTGAAATTTTCTCTTTTCACCAACTTTATCAATTATCTATTTCAGTAAAGTCCAAAGGGCTTATTTTGCAGTGCTGACAGATTCAGAAGAGAATTCCCAGTCCTCCTTCCAAGATCTGCTAATTGTTGAAAATATCCGGGTTAGCCTCCAGAAGATGAAACTTAAATTCTTTAAGATATTTTTCGATTACATTTTGTCACTTCAATCAATTAGAATAATAATGCTATTTAGACTCTGGTCATTCCCATACATCCTTTTTTCGTGTTCTGTGCCTGAAACTGAATACAGTCATTCAAATGTTGTCTTATGTGGAATAAAAGAAGAAGGAAATCTCAGGTGGCTTTTAGCAGAAACTTTTTTTTTTTTACATCTTTTCTTACTGCACTTGCCTTTTTTGCACCATGGTTAACTGATGTTAAGGTTGTGTTGCTCTCCTTATTCTAAGTTAATGAAACACTATTTTCCAGCTACTCATCCCCCACTCTGCATTTTTGCAGAACATTCCTCCCAAGTGCAGATGAGTGTATTTGTCCGTAATGAATCACGTAATTTTTCTCCAATTAGTCAAAAACATTCTGAATTTTGCCCCTGTACTCTGATGTGCTCACAGCTCTTCCTAATTTGCTGTCTTCTTCCAATTCATATACTCCATGCCATCATTCTGCATGTGAATAAAAATAGGGATATCAGGTTCAGGATAGATTTCTTCAGAAAGCTACTTGGTAATTACTCTGCAGGCATTGAAGTTTCAAACATACCTTCAGTCTAGACTGACTGCCTGAAATTCCTACCAGACTCAAAGTTACCTTTTGCTTCTCCTTTAAATAAAAATCTGTAGCTTGTCATAACAAGTTATGGTTCATTTTGTCTGCACCACTTGCTCTTGACAGATACATGTGGGCTATTAGCCATGTCTCTTATAACCTAAATGCTTATGAATCAAAGGATTCATTGATCCAGATGACTCTTCTGAGGTCACAGAGCGGTTAAATTTAGGAAATCTGCAGATTTTAATTTTTTTAAGAGCAGATGTTAATCTTGCTCTTAGACCACAGCTTTTTCAACACCCTGATTAAAGTGAAAGTTTTCAGGAGTTATACAAGGGATTGAAGACTGTTAGGTAGTGCTAGGCTGAACACTGTGTGCATAATGAGCACACAGACAAGAACAGATTTACTGAGCTTGAACATTCAGCCCAAGGTTAAAGAACTGAACACCAAACCTTTTTTTTTTTATTTTTCAATATCCAAGATGAATCAAAACATAAACTAATTAACAACTTAAACCAAGGTTTTGTCTTGCAGGATCAAGGTATAGAGGTGACCACTAAAAGCTTGTACAAGTCAAACAATAAATCCAGAGAGACTTTTTACAGGAAAATATTTGAGGCCAGGATTGAAATGAAAGTTCTATAGGTCAAGAACAAATGTCATAAAAGCATCAGGACGTATTGATCAAAGAGCTGTGGAGAACATTAAAGGCAAGGAGGAAAAAATGAAACATCACAACCTCTTTCCTGGAGGGAGTACTAGTGACAGCTGATGTCTAGACACCTTGAGAACAATTCTGATGCCCAGACGCAGGCCTCTCATGCCATCTTGGACATTTCATGCTGTCTGAGACATCCTCACAAGGCTGACAGACATGACACAGAACTTACATGATACTGTCCTTTCTAGAGTGGTACCTGAAGCCCCCAGGTCTTAGCCAGGCACCTAGATCCCATTTATTCCTTCAGAAGTAATTGTGGTCTGAACTACAAGAAGCAGTAAAGCCTTTGACACTGTTTCCTGCAACACTCTCCTGGAGAAACTGACTACTCATGGCTTAGACAAATGTATGCTCTGGAAATTAAAACCCTGGCTGGATGGCCAGGCTCAAAGAGTGGTGGCGAATGGAGCTAAATACAGTGGGCAAGTGGTCACAAGCGGTGTGGCCCAGGGCTCAGTTTTGGGGACACTTCTGTTTAACATCTTTATCAATGATCTCAATGAGCACCCTCAGTAAGTCTGCAGACAACACCAAGCTGGGTGGAAGTGTTGATCTGCTTGAGGATAGAAAGGCTCAACAGAGGGACCTGGACAGGCTGGAGCAATGGGCTGAGGCCAGTGATACAAGTTTTAACAAGGTCAAGTGCCAGGTCCTGCACTTGGGCCACAACAACCCCAGGCAACACCACAGGCTTGGGGAAGAGTGGCTGGAAAGCTGCCCAGCAGAAAAGGACTGGGGCATACTGATTGGCAGACAGCTAAACATGAGCTAGCAGTGTGCCCAGGTGGGCAAGAAGGTGAACAGAATCCTGGCTTGCATCAGAAACAGTGTAGCCGGCAGGACCAGAGAAGTGATAGTCCCCCTGTAGCTGGCACTAGTGAGGCCACACCTTAAATACTGTGTTCAGTTTTGGGCACCTTAAGACAAGAAAGACATTGAGGTGCTAAAGTGGGTACAGAGAAAGGCAACGCAGCTGACAAAGGGTCTAGAGCACAGCTGAGGGAAACTGGAGAAAAGGAGGCTCAGGGGAGGAGACCTTATCACTCTTCACAACTGCCTGAAAGGAGGTTGTAGAGTGGTGGGTTACCGTCTCGTGTTAGAAGTGATAGGACAAGAGAAAACAGCCTCAAGTTATCCCAGGAGAGGTTTAGGTTCAATACTAGGAAAAAATTATTCACTGAAAGGGTTATCAAGCTCTGGAACAAGCTCTCCAAGGAAGTGGTTAAATCACCATCCCTGGACATGTTTAAAAGTCATGTAAATATGGTGCTTAGGGACATGGTTTAGCAGTGGACTTGGTAGAGTTAAGTTAATGATTGGACTTATGATCTTAAAGGTCTTTTCCAATGTAAACATTTTTATGATGCTAAGATGTGGATGCTTGGCTCTGATTAATGTTGAAAAATGTGAAGCTGCATATCCAAACCTTGTGAATAAGCAAAATTCAGTAACTAAGGTTAGAATAAAACAGGGTGGTTATGAAATTTTGCTCAAACTAACTTTTTAATGTGTTGTCTTTCCAGACATATTTAAAAATCTTTGCATTACTTCATCAGGAATCACAAACATGAAGAAAAACAACCACTAAAAAAAGTTCAAAGAAGGACTAGTCCTAACACACACACAAATGCTTTTTGTTAGTCAGAAACTAATTGGTAGGAATTTATTTTTGGTCAGGTCTAGCAAGATTTAAATCTTATATATTTTAGCTTTTCTCAACATCAGAATTTGGATTTGTTTTGAGTTATGACATAGATGTCAGCCTGTTCTTGATTTTTTCCAAGCCAGTTCCTCCATCTGCAATAAAGAAGCAAATCTTTGCACTGCAGTTTTGACTTTGCTCTAACTACAACAATCTGTATGTGCAGTTCTCAGAGTACATCTTGTCTTTTTGTTGTAAAATAGAGGAGAAAAGAATTAAAAGGAAGGGTATCTTTGTACACTGAGGATGATGCAAAAAAAAAAAAAGGAAAGTCAGCAGCAGTAAACTTATACCTTGTGGAAACAATGCTGGTTTCTTTTTAGTTGGGCCATATTTTAACGTGGTGGTTTAAACCACTTTTATT
>NW_008582328.1:52340-61362 GCF_000691845.1 Merops nubicus | reverse complement strand
AGAATATTCAAAAACACATCACTGTATGACTCCCACTACTTTCAGTGTGTAATTCCCAGAGGCTGTTGCACCACAGTATTGCTAATTATGCACATTAAAAATATTGGTCTGTATTACAATTTCCAACAGTAGCTCCAAATTCTCTGCACCAGCTCTAATAGTGAACTGTCATTTCTCACTCCCTGCCCACTGCTGCACAAGTAAGAGCTCTTGAGCTGAAAGGACAGCTTCAAGGACACTGGCCAGGTGACATGAGCTGCAGTTAAGCCCTTTCATTAAGCAAAGTGTGCACAGGTGTAAATTTGCCCTTCATTTTGTTGAAAAGTGTCACTTTTTCAAAGTTTAAGAGACCGTCCCATTAATGAAGTGTTATTTTACAAATCACATTATTATTTTTTAATTCTTCATAACACTCTTCATATCCCTGTGAAGTGTTTGAACAGGCCAGTTACCTCAAGCTGGATTTAGATATTGTCGAGCAAAACACTTCAGTGGTTATCAGTTAAATTCTTCAAATCTCCAGCCTAATTTAAAGCACCTAAGTGCTCTACCCAGTGCCTAGTGGGAGTAAGAGATTGATAGGCAGAAGGGTGTGGTCTGTGTGTTGTAGCCGCCTGAATAAATGAGGTAGCTAACAGCTGAGAGTGGTGTCCATCCCCTGGGCTGTGTGGCAGAGGTGGTCACATCCACTCCATTCCCGAGACACATTCATGTTCAGATCTGTGACTCCTCTAGGTCCTATGTGACAATCCTTTGACTATAATACATAATTAGACTAGTATGATTGGTTCTGAATGAGAATATTAGAAAAGAAGGGAGCACTATATACCCAAGTAGTTGATTGATAGCGTGCAACTAGGTGTACATGGGACACGAAAGCTCATGGGGATATAAAGCTTACTGGGGCAGGCTAGACCAGGAGGCACCAAGAAAGGTGTGGTCATGTACATACCTATTAACAGGAGCAGTCTCTGGAGCAAACTGTTCCCAGAATCATATTCAGGCTCTGCTTCAGAGAGGACTACTTCATTACAACAGAAAGTAGAAGTGTGGACATACATTTCTGCAATATAGATAGCTCAGTTGCAAGATCCAAGAATACAAATGTGAGATACATTATTTTACCATCCAGACACATTTTTCTCTCATATTGCAGGCTCTTGTATAATTTCCTGTCAGTTAAGAAAGTATTAAAGTGTATGAACTATCAGCTAGATAAGTTCTTCTTAATTTTATGATGAGTTCTACTCATATTCAGCCATTTGGTGTCTTTTTGCATCTCCTTAGCCCTTTTAATGGCTGCTTCATTCTACTCATTTGATCAAACTCTACAATAAGGGCTAGTAATAGCCGCTGAAGAAAAATCTCTGTCTTCTAGTAATTAGGACATGGTAGTTAGCACTTCATGGTCCATGAAGCCCTGGGAAGTTCCCTGGAAAAGGGTTCGTGGGCTAATTTTAGGAGGTCTTACACATACGCTTAAGAAAAACTAAAAACACAGTACTGAGAGACCCAAATTTCTTATGCAGAGATCTGCATTTTCAGTGGAGATTTCTAGGACACTACAGTACAAGACCTGTTGAAATATAGTGGAAGATAAGAGATGAGAAGCACAAACGATCTGAGTTCTTCTCTCTTAAATCCCACTCAAATCTTCAACCAGAAGAAAATCTATTGCTCTCAGGTTAAATCAGAACTGCACAAGTATATGAAATAGGCTGGCTTATTCCATATTACCCATATCTAGTTGTTGGGTTTGTTTTGCTTTTTTTTTTGTTTTCAATTTTGTTTTATTATTGCAAGACTGATACACCATCTCATAGAGTTTTGCTTTTTACCTTGCTACTGATGCATTAGAAAATGCATCCTTTAGCTAATTCACATAACTCCACTTGTGACTTTTACCCAGTGATGTTAAACTTTTTTCAAAAATCTCACTAACTTTCTCCCACATGTACAGCGTCATTTGTGCATTCTATGTCATATTTAATAGCTTTGCATAATGCTCAGACATCATCTGTCAGTTACATGTCAAATATGGAGCAGCCTTACTAAAACATAGCATTTTGGTCCTGTATAATGACATTTCCACAGGAATATGATGGGAGATAAATATATCCTGCTTAATGCATTTTCATCAATCTTAACGCAAGTGCTGTGATGAACAAAAATTCAAATTAAGGTCATGGCTACTGTGCTTTAAGCAGCATTAAAAGTCATAAAACAACCATGCTTTTTTCTGTTCAGTTTTTTGTACTGAATGTCTCAGAAAGAATTAATGCATCTAATTAAAATAATTACAGAGAAAGTCTCTGTAACATTTACTAAAAGAAACAAAAATTAACTTAACCAGCTTTAAAATACAAACAAATAATTCTGTCATTGAATTATACACTTTGTTTTATCAGACTCCCTGAATTCTGAAGACTCCTACAAACATCCATTTTTAAGATTTGCTGCTTAAAGTTTTTGATATTGTAATATATAAAAAGGTAACAAAAGGGACATGGTTTATTTAATACAGTTCTATTCTAGTTTTTGAAGAGGAAACCAGCACACAAGATATTTTGTTATCAAATACTTAACTTTTCATAGACACAATAATGAAGCTATATTTTAAAATAGAATGTTGGCATTGATGTTAAAAGAAGAAAGAATTTCTAGACAATTGTCAGTACAGTAGCTTACATTCTAATGGCAAAAGTACTCTTATTTAAAATGACTGAGAGTTATTGGTGTTTTTCTAACTATGGAGTCAAAGAGCAGACATTTAGGAAATGCAAGCTGGCTAGCTAAAATATCTCTGTGTCTAGGCCCACCTGTACAAAAATTGAATCTCTTTTGGAAGGGGATGGCCTATTTGCAGCCCTGGAAGTATGGAAATGAAAGATTTACTTTAGGGATGTACACAGTTGCAGCATGTTTTATCTGACTACAACTTGTTATGAAAAGCAAATTTTGAACTTTTGAATGTAAATATTCACATAAGACAGCTTCGATTTATTCACCCAGGCAAGAAGTTTAAAAAATGCAATATGGCCTCATTATCAAAAAAACCTGAGCAATAGCATCAAGCTCTGAGTACTCATGTGAAACTGCTCATAAATAGTCCACAAACAAAGCTTTGCTCATTAAGTTATTAAGCAAATACTTTTTAATAATGAGTAAATTCCAGAAAATAAAAATCAGCTCATGGACAACTAACAAACAAGAAGGTCTAAATGAATTAAAATAAATTATTCACTGTGAATTATCTGATTAGGTCTAGTGTTAAAATATAAGAAGCATTTCTCAGAGCATATGTGAGTGGCAACAAAAAAGCCTAAAACAGATGGAAATATGTCTATATCTATGCAGAATTTACAAAACAGATTAGTTTGAGCATAAGAAGAAAGATCCCTCATTTATTTAGTACTGACTTTCATGACTAATATTAGAAGACATAGATGCTATAGACACACAGTAAGTCAATAAACTTCAGATAAAATGTTTTGAGATTTTGTCATTCATACACAAATTCCTCTTCTCAAAAGGGCAGTCTTTAAAGTTTAAGTGAATTTTGTTTGATGAGACAAAAAAAAAGTTTGAGTGAAACCAATTTGATGCTGTTCAGCGTGACACATCACAGCATTCTATATAAATACTCTTTTGGATGTGTAATGGTGTAAGTGACAGATGGTTCAAGGACCAATGGAATAAGTGTTGCAGGTTAACTGCCCTTCTCAGTCCTGGATGTGTTTTACCTCTCAATACGGATCCATATTGGTGGAAAAAAGAGTAAAGGACATGAACTGTATCTGCACTAAATAGAGCATAAAGAAGTCTAAACACACCCAAAATTGTAACTCTAACTCTGAAAATTCCTGTTAGATATCCCTGGAAGCACCTAAAATCAATAATTGCTTTGCTCTTTGTGTTTCTCAACCAGTGGGACACCACACCCCGCCCCAGATTCTTTGCCTTGAGAGAACCGAACTGCTCGGTACTTAATTCCACTTAAGTTAAACCAAAATCCAAAATCAAGCATTCCTCAATTCCCCCCACTCTGCCACAGTTCCCTAGGGCTTTGATCGGAAGATGTTATCAAGGCATACCTAACACATACCAGCTGTATCAAGCTCTGCATAAAATGCAATTGTTGCTGTTATTCTTTATGTAATATTCTTTGCTAGGGAAGTGGGAGACCTGAGGGAGAAATATTCCTGCTCTCTACTGATATTTTTAATTAGGTGACCTGAATTCAGCAAAAGGAGGCATCAACATCCATTTCTCTCTCCTCCTGAAGGTAAGAGACTGATTTACTCAGGATAATAGGAAGTTAGACACCTTTACTAGAAGTATGTACATGACAATGTGTGGACAACAATTTAGGAATCACTGGATGGAAAAGGAGTGTTATCAGTCATGCCTCATGCAACAACCTAGTGATGGATATCCTTCCCTAAAGGAAAGAAAGTCTGGTTTTTGTGTGAGTGTCCCATGTCCTCCCTGGAATTTATCTTGTGACTCTTTCTTTTCTCTCTTTTTCTAATTAAAAACAAACAAACAAACAAACAAAAACCTGTGCTCACTTTTTGCACACTCTTTTCAACCCATCAGGAGTTTTGAATTTTTAATGAACATCTTTTTGACATGATAACACAATTTAAATGTGTTTGAGGAGAATTCTTGTCAAATGAAATCCCCCTGACACTTTGGTGGGAATATGGAGCTGAATGGGGCCTTCTGCATTGGACACAGATCCTATTCTGCCTGATGGTTCCACATTGAGCACAGATCCCAGACTGCCCGGTGAATCATCTGGTTGCATTATTCAGGGGACACAAGGTTTTCTACATGCTCCCAAACTTTATAGCTTAGGCATTTCCTGGGGAGGTGGGGGATTTGAGTTTCCACAACCTGAGGCTGAGGAAGAACTAATGTGGTTTCCCAGTGCCTAGACACTTCTGCTGACAACCTATGGCATCATTGAGGGTAGCACCAGCAGTTTTTAACAAGGGCAGAGAAGGGCACCTTGCCAATGGACCACAGCCTATGGTCTCCTAGTGGACAACAGCTCCTCTGACACCAGTGAACACGACGTCTGAGGGGCTGATTCCTCATCTTCACTGTATCCTGAGTGGGAAACACCAAACACCTCAGCCTGCTGATGCTATAGTACCACTCTGAAGGGCTTAACCTTAACCTAAAGGTTAGTATCCAGCACAAAGAAGATGATTGTTCTTATCTACAATAAGGTGCCAGCTTATAAAAAATAAAATAAAATATATGGCAAGCCTTCTTTTTTTTCCTCTACAAAATCACAAGCTTTTTGACTTGAAAAAGAATGGTAAACATTATGTCTCTAGGCATGCCTCACATCAGAGATGCTCTTGGCTGGGAGTCAGGTTCGGGATTTACCTTCAGGTGGAATATTTACATACTATCAGCTCTACCCTGTAATATGCCAGTCAACTTACCTCTTGCACCTTGAAAAAACACTCTATTGTGCAACACAAAGGATTCAAATACAGAACTATGCATGACATCTTCCTGCCCGAATATGTTGTGTGCAAGCCATATCTACTTGCAGTCTTGAAAATTTAGGTAGATAGATAGTGTTGCAGTCTTGTGAAGAGGTTTACCTTATGGTAAGAAGGCCATTTTTCCTCTATATTCATTATATTAAAAGAATAGTCAGATTGTTTCTCTTCAAAATGTATTGAAATTTGTTTTTGAAGAAACAACCTCCCACTGTGTGACTTTTTAAGTTTAGTCCCATCTGTTCCTCCTTCCATTTCCACTGTTCTTTAGAAACCAGGAAAAAAAAAAAAAAAGGGATATCCCATTTTTTTTTTTAGTAAGTCCACCTGTAGACCACGGATGTATCATTACAGACACATCTATGGACTTGAGAAAGTAAATATATGTAATCAGGTCATTTTTTCCTGACATCTGTAGAATTTTTAGAGATTTCTTAACTTTTTTTTCACTTAAAATTACCTTTTTAAATGGCAGTTACCAGGTGGGGCAGGCATGCCAACTGTACATTACAAAAAACACTGCTCCAGTTTATCCCTTTCCTTCTTTGTTTGAATTTGGGAAAATAATAACAGTAGTGGGTTGATCATCTCTGAACATCTTACCAAGTAGGTCAGGGAGCATCACCAGCAGTTCCATTATCCAGGTGTTGCTGTGAGAAGCTGTTCATCATTGCAAATGGGGATGGTCTTCTGGTAGGACAACTTGATTTCTGATATAGCTGGCCCCTGTGTCCTTTAGGGGTTTATCTTGAAGGCCACTTCTGGGAACACAAGTTTATGCTTCCTCTGGTCATATGAATCTTAGCCAGTCTCAGTTGCTCAGATAGTATCATGGTTTGTTTCTTTTCAACCCAAAACTACATTGTGATACTTTTGGAAAAGGTCAGTTGTATTCTAGGAAGTTTTCCTACCTACTTATTTATTCCCTTTTTTCTGTTTTTCTGGCCTCATAGATCTTGTGCTGGCTTCTACATTGAGGAACAAATTCAATGGAAGCTACAGAGATTGTTCCTCCCAGAACTGGAGCACTGGATACTCTCTCAAATGGTTGAAGTGTTGGATTTGAACTTCCCTCAGGCAGAAGTAAGTGTTGTATCAGACCTTCCCATGAAGTCATGGGGGAGTGATCTAACTACCAGACCTTAAGCCATGAAAAAGAAATATTTATCTTCTTTAATTTGATGTGGTGGGAAGAAGTAGAAGGCTATATTATATGAACTGCTTTCTTGATTTATTGCAGAAACAGAACGCTCAGCTCCACTATCATTAGTTAGTCTCCACTGGACTATGAAATTGTAGCAATTACGTTAATTAATGTTGGATAAAAGGCAACCAGACAAAAGAAGGGAACTGAGAAGGCACTTGGAAATTCACTTTGCTTTCATTCTATGGCCAGTGTGAAAAAAAAAAAAATCAAAAAAATGAACAAAAAAAGTCCCCTTGAGACCCCACTCACAGCCCCACAAGTTTGCTGGTTCTGTTCCCCAACTGAACACAAGCATGGGCACAACAAGGAAGTCTAAGATTAGCAGCTTGTTAATGTGAGCAATTCCACCCAAGCCATGAGTAGAGTAAACCAGGAATAAATGTTTCTAAATTTAGCAGTTCACAGTGATTAAAATCTGGTGCAACCAGGAGAATAACCAGTTCCATATCCTGATGTGAGAACCTGCAGAATACAGCTACTCACAGGAAGACTTCTAGGATCAGGCTTGAATTAGGAGAACTTATCTCCTGCATATCTCCTCCCATTTTCATAGTCTTTACTAACTTTTCTCCCCATAGCATACGGTGTACCTGTGTAGTGTATACTTCTTTATGTATGGTTCAGAACAGCTGGTGACCATCCATGGCTGCAGATAATTAGCTATTAATTGTTCCCAGTTATGTTTTCACCTGTTCTACTTCCTTACAAACCCTTCCATTGTGTCAAATCCAATTACTGCATTTGGATTCTTTTCTACAGGGATGTAGACAGGTAAAAAGCCCTTTATCAGAAGGAAATCCACTCTTTGTGCAGCAACATTGCGGGAACATTCTAACGTGTGTTAAACCACTACTAAAGACACACACATATACATAACTGAACTGACATCAACCTGCAGAAAATTCATATACTACTTTAAAAAATTTTGCATCAAAACCAAAGCACCTACCTTCAAATAAAAATGATGACTTTCCATCACCGTACAATTCTGAATATACATATTAAAAAGGTAATTTCTTTTCTCTTTTCCCCTTCCCCTTTCCCTTCCCTACAGGATTTACCAGCGAATAATCCAACAATGCAATAAGCTCACAGTGAATAGAAATACTATTGAATTTCAATGACTAGGAATACTGTGACATTTCTCCAGGTAAGTCTGTTAGTAAGGAACTGTTATGGTCTGTCTGCAGATGTAAACATGCAATGTATATTCAATAAATACAGTTATTCCTCAATTATACAGACTATCAAAATCATATCAGTCATGTTAGCCATTTGAAAAGATCACAAGTAGACAATCTGAATACTTTAAACTATAAAAGGACAAACACTGTGCAACAGAACAGGGGCAGGATTAAAGTACAGTTATGGACAAAGTGAGACTAGATGAAAATTCTGTAATGCAGACGTAGCTTCTTAGATATTGAATATGAAGGTTAGTGGTTATCCTAATTTTGAACAATAGCACAAGAAACATGATTTTTCTAATACTTGAACTTCACATTGATAGTTGTGGCAAAATTTAAAAGCAAACATTAACAAAGTCAAATTTTCATTGACTCTGCTAACCTGAGTAATCCTTACCAGCATATTCCAAGATTTGCTGGGATGCTAAAGTCACGTCCTCACAATAATCAGATGTGACCTGGGCAGATTTATTGTGTTTGTTTTCTAGAGAGAGAAAATGTAACCTTCAGCAGTGGACACAAGCCCTTAGACAGGGAGCATGGGGATGCTCAAGATGGGAAAACAAATGAAACTTTCAGTTCTTGTTCTTGTTAACAGAGACCTACAGTGTCAGACTTCCTAGAAACCCATTAGCTGTAATACTGATTAAAGAGCATAAGTGTATAACAATTTTGAGAAATGATCAGTGTAGAAAATTATTTTTCATTTATGTCAATTTTAAGAGCTCTGAAAGGAAGCCTTTAAAAAGTATTTTAATTCATCTTACATTTTTAAAAATGCTTTTTCTCAATCAAAATGAATATACAGTGAATATATAATTTACTCAGCACCATTAGAGGAGCAGAATACCCCAACCTAAATCAAGTAAATCATACAGAATTTTATCCAGTCATAGCACTAAGTGGTTTTCCAATAACTGTATGACTTACTGAGAACAGAAACAGAAAAGCTTATAAAAACTAGGGTGCATCCTCACTGGGCTTGAACAACAAGAGGCCTGTGATATTATTTTTTAACCGCTCAAGTAAAAGGACACATCTGGTGTGTGCTGTTGGGACACATGTCTGGAACGTTACTGAGAATCCTGGAGAAGCGAAGAAGCCAT
>NW_008582328.1:0-52309 GCF_000691845.1 Merops nubicus | reverse complement strand
TCCTGCTGATTGCCTTGGTGACTAAGAGGCAACAGCAGCTCTTGGGAGTTTTTAAGCCTACTTTCTACATTGTCACATCAGTTCAGGCTTCTTTTGAGTTTCAACTCTCACGTGTGTTGTTTTCAAACTTGGTCAGATATGACTAAATGCAAATGACTTCATGTGAGAGTACAGGATTATCTCAAGTACATCCTATATGTATTCCTAGAACAAACTTCTTCGGTGCCTCTCTCTACACCAGATGTCTCTTATTCCTTCAAAGGTCATAGGTGCATCCTTACAGCTCACCTTTTGCTGATTACCCTCAGTGTTTACCAGAAAATGTGGCTGCTGGAAAGCAGCTGTCTTATTTCTAGTGCAGCTCTCAGTAATGTGCAAAAGTAAATGCCAGGTACTGCTCACAGGCAGGAGTAACACCATGCAGCATTACAGGCTGGGGGGGGCTGTCCAACCGCAAAGTACCTTGGCAGGAAAGGACCTGTTGAACAAGAAGTTGAACGTGAACCAACATTTGTCACCTTCCTGTATGGATAAAGTCCAACAGTACAAAGGGCTATACCAAACCCTGTTGCCAGTGATGCTAAAAGGTTGAAGAGAGTGACTCTTTTTAGCACTTGTGAGATCACCTTTCAAGTCTTAGATCCATTTCTGTGTTCCTAATAAAAGGAGCAGGAGCTCTGCACAATGTCCAGTGGAGTGTCAGTAAGATGGTTAAGGAGACTGAGCATACATATGAGGAACTGTAAACACACAAGGACAGGGTATATGAGGAGCTGGGTTTGTTTAGCCTAGAGATGAGTCAGTTAAGGAGGCATCTGTTCAGTGTAGAAATCCGGGGGTAGAAGAAGGAGGGGTGGAACGTCTGGAGTGATAGTGTTTGTCTTCCCAAGAAGCCACTACATATGATGGAGCCCTGCTCTCCTGGGCACGGGTGGACACTTGCTTGATGATAGGAAGTAGTGAATGAATCTTTATGTTGCTTTGCTTGTGCAAGCAGCTTTTGCTTTACCTATTAAGCTGCCTTTATCTCACCCCACAAGTTTTCTGACTTTTATTCATCTGATCTCTCCCTCATCTCACCAGGGGTGAGTGAGTGGGCAGCTGTGTGGTGCTGAGTTGCCAGCTGGGGTTAAACCACAACAGAGGTATGTGTTTCTGGGTTTAACAACTCTGTGCCATTTGTAGAGGCAAAGAAGAACTAGTTTAAGTCACTATGCTTAGAAAACACAAGCCTCAGCTGAGCCACTGCTACCAAAGACAGGATAAAGACAGCCAGAGAGTCAGTGCATGGCATTGTTGTTTATCAGCTAATAATGCTCGCAGAGCTTTACTTCCAGAAGTAATAATCTGCCAGCAGATAAAGCATGGAAGGAGATGCTTGCAGATGTTTATTGATGAAGGTAACAATTTGCCAACAGCAGAGACTGTCTGTATAACCCTAGATTTTGGTACCTATATGTTGAAGCAGCAGCGGGTTGGTAGCACTGCCTGATCTTGGATAAGACTTAATCTCAGCTAAACAGCTGTTTGTAGATGCTAATCCCTTGGGGTCTGTGCTCAGCAGTCAGCACACAGAGGCTTTGTGACTCCTTGGGATCCCCAATGATGCTTTGGCATCCCTTTTTGTGGGGCAGGAATCTTGAGAGATGTGATATGCAGAGCTACTGAGATGATGTGTGTAGTTAAGGGGCAAGACTGTATTTACCGTGAGGCATACGAACAAATAGTTGGAACGTTAATGTTGAGAGTCTAGTTTTGGAAGGCTGATTTGGAAACAACTGAGAAAAGTAATGGAATGGGACAATAATGCAGTAAAATAAGAGGAGAAAAGGGAAAGTAAGGAAATATCACGTGTGAGTGGGTGGCTTGATGTTATCATTGACTATTTGAATTCTGCTTAAGGATTTGAGAAATATATTAACAGGAATGGAAGAATGGTTGTACTGGCAGCTGGATGGACACCTCCAGATTGTAGATATGTGCCACTGGCCTCTGTGATCCCAAGGCAGTTCTAAAATGAGTTGCACAGGACAACTCTAGTGAATATTCTATCTAGCAAGCAACTTGCTTACAGAAGAACAAGTTTGAACAATCACAAAATCAGCACCTTAGTTTTCCATCTGCAAATAGTACAAATAGTAGGAATAATACATAATAGGAGAAAATAACGGTTTTGGTTTTCTGGTGGGTTTTTTTTTTTTTTCTTTTTTTTTTTTTCCCTATTTGTTGTGTTATTTTCCTCAGTAAAAAACAGTACTTCTATGAGTGCAGGATTCAAGTCTTGGTTTAAAAATTCTTCACAGTAGAAGTTGTTCAGTAACAAACAAAATGAGGCTTTCATTTTACTTGAGGCCTCCAGACATTATCACAATAGCATTGTGAGCCCTTGTCCTGGCTTGCTGAGGGAATCTTCTGATTCCACAGAGCAGTGGAACAGAGTGTTGCTTCCCATCTGTAGTGAGAAAAAAAGACTTGTACATTCTATTTTCAGCTCTTCACTGGTTTGCTGTATGTCTGCAATTGCAGCAGAACACCCTACCACAGAGAACATGAATGAGCTCAAAAGAGTTACTTAAGGGTAGATGAGAAAAATATCCCAATAAAATTAAAATACTTCCATAAAATCTTATGTAAAATCCCCAAGGGAAAGATCTAGAAAGACAAAACTGCAGTGGAGTGGGTCTCCTGTCTCCTCACTTTAAAAAAGGCAAATCCTTGCAAAGAAACATTTTATTATTGTGAATGGGAGAGTCCCCTGGACTTACTACTTTGACAGTGGTTACAGAGGTTTGCAGTCCTAGATCATAAAAACAAGCTCCAAAGAAAAGCAATTAATAGCCTCAAAAAGCACCATGAGTAGAACCACAGAGGCCACATTTGTACCATGCCAAGTTGAGCAGACATGCAAGTTAACTCGGTGCTTTAGCTCTAGACCAAACTATACTCCAGTCACTGTCAGGCACTGTGCTGAGCCTATATGAGGCTCAGAGTTGTGCATATTTTAACTTTTCAAGGATGACAGCTACTGTCTTTGCCTTGAAGATGTTTCGATAAGCACCTTGCATGAAGTTGGGCAGTGTGGTGCTATTCCTGGTGGTGGCAAATATTAAAAGGGGATGGAAAGCTAAAAGGAGGTGAAAGGTAACCTACACTAATAAGGCAGAGAAAGTAGACAGAGCTAGAATTTGTCAACAGAGTGGACCTTTAAGAAGAATTAGGTTGATTTATACAAAGGCTATTTGCAGGCCCAGATTTTTAAAATATTTGGTTGCTTCAGCATTTTGGCTATGCAGCTTGGGTTAACAGTTTCGTTTCCAAAGAGTAATGAGCCTGAGACTTCAAACTAGGCATGTTCAGCTGATAACGGTGAACATCTCGAAAATCTTAGTCCAGCTGACCTGTTATCATTTTTTTTTATCTTTAAAGTTGTGAATAATAACCTGGGTATGTGGATATGTGTGTGTGTGTGTATGTGTAAATCTGTGTTGTGGTTCAACCTCAGCCAGCAACTAAGCACCACACAGCTGCTCTCTCACTCCCTCACCCAGTATGAGGGAGGGAATTAGAAGAGTAAAAGTGAGAAAACTTGTGGGTTGAGATAAAGACAATTTAACAGGTAAAGCAATAGCCGTGTGTGCAAGCAAAGTAAAACATGGAATTTGTTCACCACTTTCCATCATCAGGCAGGTGTTCAGCTGTCTCCAAGAAAGCAAGACTGCATTGTGTGTAATGCTTACTTTTGAAGACAAACACCATCACTCAGAGCACCCCTCCCTTCTTTCTTCCTCCCCCAGCTTTATATGCTGAACATGATGTCATGTTATGGAATATCCCTTTGGTCAATTTGGGCCAGCTGTCCCAGCTATGTCACCTCCCAACTTCTTGAGCACCCCCAGACTACTCACTGGTGAGAGGGGGTGAGATGCAGGAAAGGCCTTGACTCTGTGTAAGCACTGCTCAGCAATAATGAAAACATCCCTGTATTATCAACACTGTTTGCAGCACAAATCCAAAACATAGCCCTGTACTAGCTACTGTGAAGAAAATTAACTCTATCCTAGCCAAAACTAGCACAATGTATTTTAAATATTGCATTCCTCAAGCATCCTTTCAGTGACTTGAATTTATGACCCACATATCCTGTATTACAGAAAAAGTATCTCAAGATTTTAGAGCTCACTTATCTTTTCATGTCTCAGCTTTCTTAGACATAAAATGGAGAAAGTAATACTTACCTCATAAGTTGTGTCAATCTGCTAGCATTGTACATGATCACATCTGGAGAATTTTTTGTGTCTAGTGTTAAAGATCAATACTTAATGTTGCTAAGAATATTACATAAAATGATAAAGATAAAATGTTTAGTATAAAATAACACTTCACTGTGGGCCTTAGAGCAGTTTCTCTTTCATAATATTCAGTTCAAAATCTGTGGGCAGATAGACAGATATGCAGTTTCTCAATAGAATCACTGACTGCTAAGCAGATGTTTCCTTGAAATTGTCTTTGTGTCATGCATTGGCCAACTTTTATTATGAAGCCTAGATTCTTCTTTACTCAGTCTTATTATGCCCTTCACTCCTATTTCTAAGCAATTCACACACCTCCAATTCTCCCTGGTGCTGAGTCAGCATGCAAGCTATGCTGTGACTCTTAACTGGTTTGATGGTTTCCTGTAACATGCACTTTTGTGTTTGTGGAGAAACAGGCTTATTACTCATGCTTAAAATCAGTACCTTCCAAAGACTGATGTGAATCCTAGTGTTGAATGCGTGTTTTTGGCGACTAATGTGTTAGATCTCGCGTGAGCGGCCAAAGACAGATCCATGTTTGACAGTATAAGGTATTTTAGCAGGGGAAGAGGAAAGACTGTGAATAAACTGGTCAGTCTATACTTTGCACTTTCCTTTGCATTTCACTGAGAATACAAACCCATACTGCTCAGGCCACGAGATAAGCTAAAATGAAGTGTAATTTCTGACTCAGCTCCAGAATTTCAGGACCCATGGCCCTAGATGTTAGCATATGTCTCTAGGGATATGTACCTCCATGATGCATGTTCAGTGAGATGGTACTTGCCCAGTCAGTGTGCAACACCTCGGTCTTCTGTGAGGTCCTCCCTGTCTGACTTCCCTGTTTGATACCAACTAGGTGATATTGCCACCAAGGCAGACAGGCTATATGTTGCACAGGCATAAGCAAAGCTTGTCAGAAACTTGCATCTGAATAGAGGTGATTTGGCCTCTCACCACAATCATGGCCCACAAGTGCAATATAGCCACAGTGACCTGTTTGTGAGGTCAAGTTGTAGGATCTCATTTCTATTTGTAATTATGATCATTTTGTTCCAGTCCAACACCACTGACAGCGACAGTGACTGTTCCCTAGAAACATAGATGTACTTAGTAGTATACTAACCAGGATAGGACTTTAAGGAGGGGAGTAAGGATCCTAAAGCATACAGGGGCAATGTCTGTCCAAAGCTCACAGGAACTGCAACCTTCAGCTCTACCAATTGCTTGTGAAAAGTCTTGTGTGGTTAAAAATAAGAACCATAATGTGAAGTTTCACTTAACGTGGTTGACTTCCAGTACTACCCTTTGCTTATACACTGGTCAAGAAGTAGAGCTCAGCTTTCCATGTACTCTGGGTTAAATCAATCCTGCTCATCCCAGTCTTCCAAAGGGAATACAGAAGGGAACATAAGTTTTTGTCTATTTTTATGCTAACTAAAATTACTTTAGTCTCTACACCTTTAGTTTGTATGGTTTTCTAAAAATGAAAGGGTTGAGGATGCTGTCTAACCTAGGCAGGACAGATACCACCCACTAACATTTCACCGTCAGCTAGAAATGAATGGCAAATGTTTGATGGGAATGATGACTATTGTGATGTTGACAATAGAAGAATGACTCCTCTGGACTCAGCTGAAGGTAAACAGAGGCAGGGACAGATCTGGGGAGAACAGTTGGAAAGGGCATGGGCAAGTCAGCTGGGTAATGGTCATGGGCTGGAAATTATATCTGGGGAGTAACTTCTCACCCTGAAACAGATCTAAATTTGAAGTATGCTATGCTGAATGGTAAGGGGCCACCACATTTGAAATAAAAATTACCTTATCTTGGAAAAGTTGGTTTGGCTACTTATTTTATTGCTGAAGATTTATTTATAGTGGCATAATGTGCAGGCACCAAGGGTACTGCAGTAGAGCCACAGAGTGTGGTTGGGGCACTACTATGTTCGGAAGCCTTCTGCAGACCTAGGAAAGCCCAAGGCTTGTTCTACTCTAGGATTAGGTCAGTGACTGATGAATTGGAGGTGACTACAGGAGCCTTAGCCCACAACTGAATTACAGCAAGATCCTCAGGATCTCTCCCATCCCTTACTGAATATCTTATGCTTACTAATTCTCATGTTGAATTTTAAAAAGTTTGCATCTATGCTGGCACAAACATTGCTATATACTCACTGATTTATCCTTTGTTGTCTATTACTCCCACTAGGTAAGATTTATAAATAGCTCTTGCTGAACTTTTATATTTTTCTTTTCCTGCATCATCCTCGTCCATCAAAGCACCCAACACACCCATATTATTTTTATGTAATTAAGTTTTCCATTTTAATTTCAGTGACCTCCTTTATATTGGCCCTCTCCCACAGGCAAAGTGATTATAAAGCAGACAGTGCTACCTCAGCATAACACCATTTAGATGTGGTCACTAACCAAACCCCCAGATACCCACCTCAGCTCAACTCAGCATCCAAATTCACTTCTGAAGTTCAAGAAGAGTAATCATGAAATGGCCTGAATGTAGCCACCCAAATCTACTAACACCAAACCTCAGGTGGATTCACTAAAAATCTGAACCTGAATTCATAGGATAAAGACTATTTTATTTTTAAGCTATAAAGTACTACAGAGACTGCTATGAAACTCAGGAAACTAATACTCTCAGCTGTGTTATTTCTCAGTTTTTTTTGGCCACCTATGTCAAGTGAGCCATAAATTGCAGCTTTTCTCTTGGTGGACAATTAGTGAATGCTGCTGAAACCCTGGTACTGCCCTCTTCACATGGCTGGTTTAGGGATGTTTGAGATCGTGACAACCTGTGTTTCCTTCAGTTGTCTTTCACCATTCCTATTCTTCCTGTGGATGGGAATATCTAATCTTGGATCTCATATCAGATTTGTTTACAGCAGTGCATACCCCAGAGGAAATGGTAAACTCTTCTTACGGCGTGTTGGCTGCTGTCAAACAAGCTCTCTTACAGACCCTATCATAACAATTTTCAATCAGTATCACTTCTTGAGTTTTACATTCTGTTCCTTGTTAACAGAGATTAGCATCTTTTTTCTTCTCCCTCCCTCTCCCAAAGGGTGGCTGTTCTGGCATGAAGTTTTCAACATTTTTTCCATAAATAATCTTCCCAGATAAGTCTTTTCCACAGCCTGTGTGCTGATTCACAATAGCTCTTTTTTAGCCCTTTTCCCCCAAAGGAGCGCAGCAAACTTTATTAATGTTTTTTAAGCATGGAGAGTTTGTATTCAGATAGTATTTCTGTACAGTCAGTATTACAGCAGAATATTCATTTAGTGTGGGGTGGCAGTGCAGAGGCAGAATGAGGTTGTTCACAGCCTACATCCCTATAACTGTAGTCAGTCAGCCTTGTGTTTCTAGGGCTTTCAGCAGCAAACTAGGTCAGTGGGGCCCTCTACATCAAAGCTTCTCCTTAGACACTGTAAATCGCATGCTTTTATACTATTCCTACTGTACACTGTGTTCTTCTGTAATTATAAATGTATGTTTCCCATCACCACAAAGACTTCACATTGCTCAGAGGAAATCTCTCTTCAAAGACTTGAAACTGTTGAAGGGCAGGCCCCCTTCTGAGAGCTACCATTGCTCCGGGTGATTCCTTCTTTAACTCATCCACAGTAGAGCCACCAGCCAATTCAACTGGCCTGCATCACACCATGTCTGAACTGGCCTCCGGGTTGCATTTCTGCTTTGGAAAATGACATTGCTGAATTTAAAAATGCAGACAAATAAAAAAAAAAAAAAGAGAGAGAGGGAAAAAAAAGAGGAAAAAAGCAATGAACTGTTGTACTTGTACTCGCCTTGTCCCAAAGACATGAGACTTAAGCTACTTACTGATCTTCACCAGCTCAAGCTTATGATAAATGAACATGGCATTTTCATTTAGTTGCACCTTGAACAAAGTGAGAATTAAGATGATGTATTAGTGGAAAAAAGCACACTTAGAAAAAGGCAGCAAGGAATATGTATATAAAAAATATGTTAGAAATTCATTTTATGAAAATATGTACATATATATAAAAAAAAATGTATATAATGACCTATATATATGTAGCTAAACTGAGAACTCTGAAAACATTTCCTTCTACGATAGCACTCAGTATCATGAGTAATTCTACTGAAACTAATGTTTTCTTCTAGACAATGACTTATTCATGACAGCAAGCACTAATAAATATTTTCAGGATTGTGACTTTAAAATTAAGGTGCATTTAATATTAACACTTGAAACTCATACTTGAAAAGCAGTCATGAATGAAGATAATTAAGCATATAGCAGTAGCCACACACTATATTAGTTTTATAACTAATTATATATGAAAATTAGGAGTTATCTGCCTCACATTCTATACAGAACTGGGCCTGTGGATTGCTATGGTTGCACAGGAATGTTATGACACATCAGTAACCCAATTTTTTTTGCATTTCATTAATCAACTTAAACCTGCATGGCTCTACTTCTCAGTTATCTTCTCTTTGGTCTGCAACATGACTCCCCTCAATGCAAGTCTCTCTACTGTACACACTCTCCTTATTTTAAACACAAAATATGTATTTATATTTTGTCCCCTATTACAAGGGGTTTCTTAGATTGCACTACTGCTGCTGTCATCTATAGAACTTTTGATATAGTTCAACTGATGTCAGAAGATAGTCTCCAAACATTGATGGCTCCTCGATATTAGAATATTTGACAAGTATGATTAGATACGAGTAATCATATTATCATTATGATAACAAGGCCGTTCCTGTGGGTGAAATCTTTATCCCAAGAAAGACATACAAGAAAGAAAAAAACGTTCTTATTCTGGAAAAACAATGCCTTAACCAGGAGTTTGATATGTATGATATGCGTATGATATGACAATAATTTTTAAATGCATTTAAAAAAATCAAAGCAAACAAGCCTTCCTAACCTTTGGGGTAAATTTTTGGATTTACTTCAGTTATAGCGGTGGAAAACCAACTTGTGAATTCTACCTGTCTGCAAGAACTGAAAGGGTCAGCCTAATGAAAGCTAGCTGTATGTCACAGCTTATCAAAGCGACAACCTTTTCTTTACAACCTTGTAAAAAAACCCATTGAAATATAAGCTGCTATAGACTGCTACTTAAGGAAATAGAACTGGCTGAGTCTTACGGATTACTTTTCTACAGAAGGAGAACATCACTGGCTGCCTTTGCTCAGTCAAAAGGCAAGGCGAAAACACTAGCTCAATTTTTTTATTCTTCACTTCAGAGAGTTTGATAATTGCAACATTCTGTCCTTTTTCCAGGCTTGGTTTATTGTGATTGTGCAAGTGCCAAGCTTTCAGCAAGAGCTACCTCTTGCATGGCGTCTATATGTGACCAAGGTTCCCAGCCTCAGTAGGAAGCCATCTGTGTTATTTGTATTGCAGGAGCACTTAAGTTCATGTCAGAAACCAAGAGTCATAGCGTAATGTGCTGTCTAAATGCAAAGTGCCCCTTACCTGAAGATTTCTGATCTAAACCCAAATACTTTGGCTGTAGCTTGTATCCACAAATAATAACAGCAAAAAAAAATTCTACCAATTTTAAATGGGGTTCAAAAGCTCCAGATATACTTTTCTACACTTTCTGTGTACAAATTTTTTGAGAATGGGAATTTTCCCTGGCCCCTTCATTAAACTGAAACAAAATAGGGCAACAGAGGGTCATAGTTTCAAAGTTTTTAACACCTTTAAAATCATCATTGGTATTATAATGTCACTGTATCATGTAATGTATTTTAAAAACACATTCATATACTTCACTACAAATCAAATGTCTCTGCATACAGTTTATGTGGAAGAACTGTTGTGAACCAGCTCCTGTGAACTCAGAATGAAGTTTGATAAGTGAAAACAGCATGAGAAGCATCAATGGAAACCTATTTGCTTTCTGCTTCTGTTTTTCTTTTGAGTCAGTAACAGCCAAATGAGCCCCCAGTAGAGAAACTCGGGACAGCTCTTTGAGCTCCGAGACATTAGTTTTACATCTTTTTGTTTCTCTGGTTTTCCCCCTCCATTTCCAGATGGTATTAAATAAAATTCAGCAGAATGATCCTGGTATTTTTGAGCATGTTTACTTTATTTCAAAAATGTCCATAACTGAGCATGTCTAGGACTGAAAACATTGCGTTTTTGTGGGAAGAAGGATTTTTTGTAGTTTATGATGTTAGGATTAAAAAGTACAAGACTCAATTCTACAAAGTCTCCAATTATACTTCTGCTCAGCAGAATCCTTGCAAGAAGATATATGCAAACTAGAAGAGGAATTTCATCTTTAACTCATTAGTTTTCCATGGAGAAACCACATGGCTGGACATTAAAGCACAACTCTATCATTCAGTACAGGCTGTGCTTTCATTTTTTTCTGAGCTAGAGCAGACATCAAACTTTATTCTATGTGTGTTCTGATTTTAATAACATAATAAAAAGAACTTAAAATTAATTTAAGTCAATAGAAAAAAAAAAAAAAATCAGAGGCCCCAGCCAGGTTCCAAATATTGCATTTTGGGGTTTTTAACTTTTCTCACAGTCAGTTTTTCTTTACTTTTCCATGCATAGTATTACTATATTTTCTTGCCTGCAATCGAGACTGAAAAAAGAAATCTTATAGGGGTGGGAATGGTGAAAAGTGTTAAAATTTTTATTTCTAAGTTCTTTGGGCATTTACTATTCTTTTTTATATTAAAATGTTGTCACAAAACCTCTTTCCTGTAAAGTCTATCCCTGTATGACCAGTCGAGCATCAAGACAGCAAATAAACAGTAAGTGTGTGAATATAAGCAAAGAGTTTCAAGTTTGACTATCTGACCTCTGTTAAGGTGACCTATGGACTTAGTGATTTCAGAAAAGACTGGTATTTCAGAATATTATGGCCTACATACTGTGGAGTTTTCTCTCAGCTAATATATAATTTCACATTTGAACATGACCTATTGTCCTTTTGTGTAACACAACTCATTTGTTGAGTTTTTTTTTCAACATAAAAAACTTTGTTCTCCTCAAGGTGCTCTTACTCAAGATCCATTTACAGTTGTAGTTGAGCTACTGTCATTACTGGTTTGCAATACAACAGTACCCTAGAGCATCTCCCATATGGTTAATAGTACCAGCCTGACATGTCATTTCATGAAATTCTGTGCTGGCTGTATTAGTCATCCCAGCATGCTATCATTCTGATGGTAAAGCATGGGACTCAGGCAATCCTGCTAAACCCACATCATCAAGGAAAACATTTCAAACAGTATGTCAAAGTTTTCCCACATAGGAAAATTTCAGTACTAGGTAAGAAACTTATTCTGAAAGCTTTTGAGGTGGGCAGTTATTTGCATTTAAAGACGTCCATAATTTTTCACTTCCCTATATTCAATGTTTAGTTTAAAAAAAAAGTGCATAAAAAAATCAGTTCAGTGGATCACCTGGAGAAATACCTTTGCCTTGGACTTTGGAAACCTCTTTTTGACTACTGGCTTTCTTTGGGCTGTTTAAGTCCTTGGGCATGGTGGGGGAAGTGCAAAAGAGACCTCCTCCAGATTTTCATCCGCCAGAATTCCTCTAGATAGAAAGCATCTGTCATCCAAGCAGTGAAAAGCTGCTCACTTGAAACTCCTTATTTGCTCCCTGATGAGATGAGTAAACCTGGGAGACCCAGGGCAGGAAGGCTAAGCCTATACATGTAAACTGTGAGCCAAGCACAGCTTCCACTGCGGGAACACTCTCCTGGTGTCTGTGTGTTTGTTTGTTTTGTTTTATTTGTTCTTCTGTTTGCATTTTAAATCAGATTCGCTTCTAAAATGCCAACAAACTCAGCCTGATGCTCATGCCAACAAAATGCATCTGTGCCAAGAACATGCAAAAGGGCACTAGAACATATACTTGTATCTAGTCGACAGATGCAGAAAGGGAGCTGAAAATTCGACTCAGAGAACAGTTCACTGAGGAACAGAAGTGCTGAATCGCTGCCCTGCCGGTGAGGCAGCAGTGAGAAAAGCCAGCCCCCACACACGCACGTTCAGCTCTTATCACCACTTCTCGCCCTCAGATGCTACCCGAAGGCACTGATCCTGGCAGGTTTGTTGGAGTCACTATTTAAATAAGTATCTTGTGTGCTGTAGCAAAATACACTCTTGCATTGCCACAAAAAATACATTTACATCTTTCTTTATGTCGAACTCTTGACAAATATCTAGAGATAGGATGTGTCAGTGGCGGTGCCATCAGTGTTCTCACTGGACCTCTTTAGCTCCAGCACAGGACTATGAATCTGACCTCAGTCAGCCAGCTTGGGAAACCAGGAAAACACCCTTCATCTGTCTGCATCTCCCATCAGAATACAGCCATACAGATACAACATGCCTTCTCTGTGTACACTAGTGAATAAGAAATAACTGAGACCTGGATGTGAAGGAAACTGTTAACCCTCAGCACTTCTCTGTGACATCCAGAAATCCTTTGGGGATATTGTTGACAAATTACCAATATACCAGTAACCTCCTCAAACCCAAGATTTATTGAAACGTGGAGGAAAATAACACAATGTCGAAGAAACAGCTTATGCTTTTCAAACATCAGAGAAGGTGATAAAATTAAAACAAACAAAGAAACAAAAAATTAGGGGGAAAAAAAAAGGAATGGTTTACATGAACAGCACTTGAAAACAGCTCTCTTTCTGATCAAATTATTACTATAGCTTCCTGCCTAGATATTTTTCCCTTCTTGTGTTCCCAGGGTGTTTTGCAAGTCTACTCCTTTGAGTCAGTGAGCTTGCCCTGGCATGCATCCTTTGGCTGGCCACACACCTCTGGGCACTCAGAGTCAAAAAAACATATCAGGGTGAGGGTTTTTTTTAACATCTGCATGAAGAATTGTGCCCTATTAAAAGGGAAACCAAAGTAACTAATGCCTCCTAATTACATCTCAGAGCCTTCTTTAGCCTCCTGAACCAATCAAAGCCACAGTAATAGCCATCTCATTAGATAAAGCCCAGGTATCAGCTGTTCATTTGGGGGATTATTCTTTTATGTGGGAATCAGTTCAGACCTCTACTAAGTCTTCAGAACACAGAAGTTACAGTCTATATACCAGCCTTGTAAAATGTGCTTTATTGATTCCTTTTTGCATGAAACTTGAACTATTGACAAACACAGACCTCCATCAGAATCTCAAATGCCATTTTTTTGCTATTTAAAATGTTTCTGAATCGCATTTTGTTGACTATGAAACAAAGCAGCGTATGTATGCCCATGCACATTTGTGACTGTATTATGGATGTCTGTCCTATTACCTGTCAGATTAAATGACTTTTAACTTTCCAACTATTTACCCACCTCCTGTTCAGTGCCAAAATGGAAGTACACTGTCCCGATCCTCCCACCTCTGCCAGTTCACTGACGATATTAAGGAAGCAAGATTAAGTATTAAAAAGGTCAGGAAATTCCAGCAATATTAACTCAGCCCCATCTATATCCTGTGTATTTTTTGGCGCACATGAATAACAAAGAGTAATACAGTGGGGCCATTAAACTGGACATTCCCCACCTGCAGTAGTAAAATTTACCAGACTATTTGAGGTATTTCCCGTTTTAAGTAAAAGTAGTACTACGAGCAGAGTCATAAAGGCAATTACACTGGAGCAGAATGTCAATAGCTTACTGATGCCAACTGCAAGATTTACCTTTAATGAGGAAAAAAACTGAAATTGCAAACTATGTGCAGTGTAGTGGATTGTGTGCTTCATTCAGCTTGAAATTTAGCAGGGCCTCCCCTAAAACACAACAAAAATAACTAAAAAATGGAAAGCGTGAAAATAGTGGTTCGGAGATTATGTGTTTTTGAAAGCTCTGTTTTGCTTATTACAGTTTAACCTCCACATTAGAAACAGATAGCATTTATTGGTGTGCACAGACAATTCACTCTGTTCGAAGGTACCTGGCCACAATGAAACACAAGGGTTTATTTAATGAGCTGGTCCAGGATGCATTCTTCAAATGTATGTTCCTTAGTTTTGTTTTCCAGGCCAATGAGCTACTATCAGTTTGTTGTTTTCCATTATCTGCTTGCTACTACACACTATTTTTGTTCTAGCTCCATCCAGAAACACAAAAATGTTTCCTTGCAGCAGCCAAAGGCAATAGAACACAATTCTGTTCACCTTAGACAGCAAGTTTGGAAAAATGTACAGTTTTAAGACGTAAGTGTGTGCATATGGAAAGGAGACAGAGGCAAATCTGTAGCATTATGAATTATGAAATGCTTTCTAGAAATGCAGTGAATATTTTCTTTACCTCTATTTATTCTCACTTCTTGAAGTTACATTTTGAAAATCAGATAACAAATCTGAATTTTAAACCAATACTAAGATGTGGTTGTCCAGTTTCACTTTGAATCCTGAAACTGTTATCACATTGATAACTGTAATTGAGTAATTTGGTGACATTTTAATTTCATACTATTAGTTGTATTTATTAGCAGATTTTTGACACATTGCTTAAACTAAAATTCAATACCGTAATAGGAAAAAGAAAATTTGGACAAGGGAACATAGAAAATGCAAAGCAACAAAAAAGTAGACTCCTGGAAACAGGAAAAAAAAAACCCAGTCAATAGTACAATAGTGGTGGTCACAACACAGATTGCAAGATAGTCTTTAGTCTTCTGTGACTGTGCAGGGAAACTAGCTAAGGCAGGGCTCTTTCTGCTACATTTTGTTTCTAGCCTATGGACACGTGTATACTGAAAACTAAAAGTATTAACAACAGTTAAAATTACAGATGAAGAAACAGCTTGATTTTGTTGATGTAGTAATTTGTCTGCTGTATTCTGCCTTAGCCAATAGGCACATCACTAACTTGGTACTCGTTTTAGTTTGGGTTTGGTTTTAGTTTCAGTCTTTTCACTAGTTCATCTCCTATTAGTTACAACTATAAAAGAGAAACCATAATATGTTAATTTGCTGATGAAACAAATAGTTCATGTAAAATTAAAGTATATTGAAACAGAGGGATAATTTTGATGAATAAAATAGGATAATTGGAGAATTACTGAGATATTTCTGCAAAATTTTTACTAAAGCATTTATCTCTGTTAGAGCTAGTTTCCGCAGAATATACACACACAAGGACAAAATGGAAAAGAATTTTGCTGTGATCACTTAGAATTTGTTAAAATACAGTTTGCTATATGTAGTCAGTAGCACAAGAAGAGGAATGGCTAGGATGCCCAGAACACGGGAGCCACCTGGGGTCATGCTAGCCAATGTTACCACTACAGATACTAGGTGAACACTGTGATTCAGCATCTCTTGTGAAAGAAGGTCTTAAGCATTGCATCATGAGAGTCTTCTGTTCTTAGATATGGCTCTGGGGCTGAGGAAGGCTGTGCCCAGCACACCTGTGTCTGTAGATTCCCACAGTGAGGGCAACCTCACTGTAGCTCTCTGTTGTGGTCCTCATTAGAGACCCCCAAGTTGTCCCCACTGTTATGTCACTGATGCAGCTTTGCCACCTCTCCAAAGAGCACCTAAGGTCCCCTTGACCACTCCCTTTCAGTTGGCAGTAAAAACCTGACCTCTGTGTGCTGTAATCATCTAATGAACCCACCTTAGCGACCTACCTTTCACTGCCCTTCAGCATCCACACTGGTCTTGCTGCATCAGCTTAATTAGATGAGGTTGTACTCATCAAACTGGGTGAGAGAGGTACAGAAAGCTCAGCAGAGGTCACACCAAGGGTGTGAGGAGCAGACGTGACAGCCATGACCCACAGCCATGTTAGACTGCACCCCAATAGACTCAAGTTCACCTCTTTTCTTTATCACAGGGACACTCAGTATCCCATGCTGTTTATCAATACTTGGTACGTCTCAGACGTTCTCCCACATACAAGGAACATGTCCAAGCTGTTAATGGCTGCCACTGTCAACCTCTGGTCCATTTTTCACTCTTTTCATCACTAGCCTTCTATCTCTCATACAATCACAAAACCCCTTTTCCTCCAGATAATGGATGACCAACGTTAGGCTATGAGTTTTAGGATATCCACAACCAACTTCATCTTCTGTGTGACAATCTGGGACTGACTTAGAAAAGGAACATTCTTGTTTCCATATTTCCCTCCCCTCCCCTCTGTCCCACACTTCAAACAATGGTCAACATCTCATAGGGAATAGTTATTCCAGATTCATGGTACAAGTGTTCAGTGTTGTCAAGTCCTGTTGCTAACAGTCTGGAAATGTGCATGGTTATACTTACTTTTGGCACTGGGCTCCATGCTAATTGTCATTGTTATTCTGATAATTACATTGGTAAGGTATAGCTAATCGGTCAGCTGAGGCTACTGCTGTCATAGAGCTCATGCAAGGCCATCTGCTGGCTAGCCTATCCAATGTGCTAGCTACTGGTGATGTCTCAGACATACTGACACCATTCAGAAGTAATGGTTTGCCCAGCTGTGCAAACATTATTGGTGAAACACACATTTTAATTCCTTGACATTTTGTTCCAGATCTCTACAGCATCTCACATATGTTTAATCTGGGAATAACCTGTCTTCTAAAGACAGGCAAGTCCCAAGTTCAATAGATGGTTTTCCACACCAGGGGCAGAACACAGGAGGGGACACTTGCAACTCTTTGAGGAATTAGTATGGTCTTTTTCAGAGAATACTGACTTAGAAATCCAGACCCTCATTCTGAAACCAAGAATTAATTTTTTTTTTTAGCCAAACTCAATCATTATTGAGATATACAGTACAAATAAAATTTATTATCCTCAAAGGAGAGGGCCAGTTGGCATAAAGTAAAACTAGAAAGCCACTTCCCAACTAATAGTACTCAAGGCGCTGCCTGCTAAATTGCAAGATTAAAAGAACAAGAAGAAATAATCCAAATGAAGATGTACATATGAACTGTCCCTCCTTCTGGAATAAATCATATTAGTCAGATCCCAAAGTCAGAAGTTATTTTCATAAAGACCACCCTTGACTAACTGAATAGCCTTTTAACACCACATATGAAAACTGTATAAATTGTAATAAGCTGATCAAGACATTAACTTTTTACAGACTTCTCCAAGTTTACTAAACCAGATTTTCTTTTTTTTGTTTGTTTGTTTGTTTGTTTGTTTGTTTTTCAAAGTCTCTGCTTGCTGTTTTCTCCTTAACTCTTAATTTATGTGTATACTGTCCACTGCACTTAGTTCCTGAATCAATGAAGACTTAGCCATTGTGAATTGTCTTGAATAAGGAAAAAAAAAATTAGAATAAGTAGATGTACCTCTTCCCTCTTTAGTGCAAAATATAAATGTATTGTTTGTGTGGAACTGTTATGAAGACTGAGAGATGCACATGAGGTAGCAGTTTGACACCCCACTGTGGCACTCATCCTCTGGAGTGTGAGCAGCAGCAGCTGAGCCTGTGGGAGTGGAGAGCAGTGTGGGAATGTTGCAGTGGGTTTCAAACCTTATAAAATAATTAAAGTTCCACCATGTTTCCTTTTCAGTCTCATTATTACATTTGCAAAGCGGAAACACCCACACACAACTGTCAGTAGGACTAATGCTTCTTAGTAACTTTTGACTATCCTTTTCAGGGAGATTAGGCATTTTAGAGTACAGTATCTACAGTTCATGCTCTGGACCCCATATATTTCTGGCTTTTCTTTACACCAAAACCGAGATCTTCTCTAACTCTCCTTTCCTTTGTTTACTGTCAAACTTCTCATTTCCTATGTCCTTTGCATTTCTTTTCTGCCTCATATGTCTCAGGGGGAAGTGTTTACCATTTGTTGCAGTGCTCAACAAGTCTCCTGAATAAGGAGCTTCTCCTGCTTTCTTCTAAGTACATCAATTCCATGACACATCAGCCTTCCCAGATCTCTATTGCATTACACCTTACTCACTGATTCACCCTTTTTCACTTCCTTCCATTCAAAAGTATTTGAGGCACGGAGTGTCTTTATTTTTAGTGTAAACCATATATGCCATTAGTATCACCTTCTCCCTTTGTAAAGCGGGAAAACAAAAATATAAACAAGACAGACTGACTTCTCTTATTTTCCTCATGTGCATCCTCCTCCTAGCATTGGTTAAGTGGTTACATGACACTGTTTATCTCTGCTCTGCCACAGGTATTGGACTGCCCTAGTTCCCTCAGTGCTTTCCACATAGCATCCCCCTTTCAGCTTCCACTGTCCCTCTGTCCCCTAATACTCCTACTTCACGTGGAAAGGATTATTTTCAGCAGCAATTTAGAATACTCTTCTCTTTATCTCTGTCTCTCTTCAGAAGACCGACAGCTGAATCATCCTTTACACTGGGGTTAAAAATAATTATGGAAGGGCTAGGAAGCTCCATGAGTTTCAACTTGCATAGTTTCTGTTGGGTTTGCCCATCAAGGGGTGGGGGAGGGATGACAGGGTGTGGTTTTACCTGTAAGCTAAAAATACAAAGGGCAAACAGTGGTTCCAATAAGTGTAAACTACACATTGTACCCAGTGTTATTATTCTGTATTGGTTTACAACCTGCCTTTCATGAGGATGTGATAGTGATGACTTCACTTCACCCATCACTAATACCGTGGGAATTGTTAACCATTTTAGTGATGGCAAAGATAATTTGGGTCCAGGCAGAAAAGAGACTGACTTATCCAGCCAAAAAGAATGGAGTTCCTACTACTTCAAGACAAGATTAAAGCCTGGAATTGGAATCAAATCTTTGTGGTCAGGGAGAATATGGACAGAGCCATGACTGAAAGGCAAAGGAGCAGACAGCGTGGCCCAGCAGGTGCCAACCAGCCTGCTGGCTTAGGCTGGGCTGCAGACTTGGCAAGAACATCAAGGGCTCAGGAGTAGGAGGAAGACAAAAGTCCAAACCTGGCGGGGAGGGAAGGGGGGGCAGCTGTAAAGATTCTGAGAATATGTCTAAGGGTGGGAGAGGAGGCTGTTGGAAAGACTGTCTTTGGGTGGAGGCTGCCACTGTGAGAGATATGTCCATTCAGGGAATGTAATATTCTGTAGTTTCCAGGAATTAGGGAGGATATTTTCGGTTTGGACAATTAGTCCTTGCGAATATGTTTCACTGATGTTAATTCCTTTGCTCGGGTATTACAGAGAGACAAGCAACATTTACCTCACTTTGTTTTTAACAACATTGTATAAAGTCTTTGAGGACTAGAACAACTTGATACACTGGGAAACAGAAAATACCAAATTAGATTGATTTTATCTAAAACTTTCAAAAAAACAAGCTCACAATTTTATTTTTAAGAACTTTATTATATTGCATTATTCATTAGAAGTTACCAGTATCAACTTTAAGTCACATACTTCCCCTGTATTGAGTTTTTCTGAAACATGGTATTTTATGGAACTAAAGAAGTAGCAGAGAAGACAGCAGAAGTATTATTATGTTGTTTTACATGTTGTTTGTGGAAGTTCTTCCTTCTGTAGGGAACCTTATAATTAAACTGAACAAATAGTCCATTGTGACAGACCTAAACAATTTTTTAAAGTATTAATTTCTGTCTCTTCAATTAGTCCAGACTGTTGTCATCAAGATGATCTTTCCTACACGGTCTTCTGACTATGTCATCTCCCTTTTTATAATCTCTGAGTCACTTAACTCGATCTCTTATTAGTTTCATCTCATGTTCATTTTTTCTTGTGATTGTTTTTAAGGTTATAAGCCACACAGTCTCTGTTGGTGCTCTGAACTAATTCCTTTTCACACTTACTCATTACAAGCTTCCCTTCTCTGCTGATGGTTCCAGCTTTTATCTCCAAATCCCCTTCTTTTTTTCACAAATGCTTCCATCATTTCTTCCATTCAATGCCTAGGCTGAAAGAACTCTCATAACATAACTTAGTTGTCCTTCCCCTTTTTTTTCTTGCTCAGATTGCCCTGGAATTCCAATTTCCACATAATCACATAGAAATAGTACTATTTTCACAATTAAAAAAGAATAAGTCTTATGCCAATAGGGCATATAGAACAGTGACTACATGATTATGTGCAGCATGAATCTGTGGCCTGTTCTACCTCTTTCCTATTTTATAGTGCACCAGAATTAGATATTCAAATCTTGTGTACAGACTGTATCATCTTCAGTGCAAATATGAATCATTGATTTTTCCAGCATGCTTTTAGACTGGCACACAACAGTAATAGTGCATTGTATGCAGATATTTTGCATAGACTGATTATTTTAAATCACAGAAGTGGTCAGAAATAATTATATTTATAATCATCTACCTATTCAGATGTATTACATAGGTCAAGTATGTCCTTTTCACATAGATTTTGAAAGCCACAAGCTGTTAGAGGACAAAACAAATTAATAAGATGTAACCCCCTGAGACACAGAATCACAGAATCACAATATGCAAAAACATGTCATCCACAAAAAAGATGAAAAAAATCAGAAAGCAAATAAGAAATAAATTCAATTAAAAGTTTTAAAAGAAAAAGGGCTTCAGTGAGACATGGGAGCCTGATATGCTAACAAAATGGGGGAAAAAAGGAAAATAAATGGTACAACATTGCATTAATATCCCAATTTTGACTTCTTGTGTGCACTGTCAAATAGCTAGGACAACCATACAAGGAAGATTGAAAAAAAATTATAATTTTTTGTAGAATTTTAAAGTACACATTAGGATTCTTTAAAGCTCTGAAAAATATATTTTACTTAAACTTATGGGTAAAATCCAGGCTCCATGAAAGCCAGTGCTTGAAAGTTTAAGCAATATTTGTTGTAATACTTATCATATTGTACGATAGTCTAATAATATTGGGAATTGTACTCCTGTTTCTTTGAATGTTGTGCACTTTGGTGCTCATAATGTGCTGCCTGAAACAGAAGATGTAACTGAAGTGCTAATTTGGGCATAGATACTACCTTTATATTCAAAACTGTGAAAAAAAAATTGCATGTACTGTGCCAGTGTTTTTGCAAATTGTTGAAAGATAAAATGTATGTAAGATATGTCAGCGGATGGTTGTGGTTTGAGTAAGAAGTTTTACAAAAGTGTTCTTTTTTCCAAACAAAATGTGTTTCAGATTTTAGTTATAGAAAAATAATAGATATGATAAATGACATGTATTTTTACCTTCTGCTTACCTTTGTTCCAGGACATTTTATAAAAAGATATATAGTTCTGACACTTTTATTCTTCTCTGCTGCTGTCTATGGATATAATAAGATTTTTAGCTAGTTTTATATGTTACTTCTACAGTGGCCTTTCCTGATGAACTTCTTAAGCAGCTCTTCTAAAAGAAGTATTACAGAAAAGACAACTTTATCTTTGGAAAAACAGAGAAGTAACTGGTATCATCATAATCATCACTATAAAAATTGCCAGAATACCAATCTTATGACTGAGCCTTTAAAAAAATTAAGAATGAAAATAACATTTTAATAGAATTTAAAAATAGAAGGAAGATAAATGTAAACATTAACAATTCTCTGATATCATTAAAAATAATAATGCACTCATTTAAGATATTTCTTTTGCACTAAGCTTTTTTTCTTCATACACAGCTGAAAAACGCAGTAACTAACTTTATTTTCACAGAACAGCATAAAGCAAAAAGGATTAATCTCAGATCTTGGACTGAGGTTTGAAATGACCAATCTAAGGTAATATTTTAATCAGAATACCAAGACTCTGCTGCAGCTCCTGCAAAAGAAAGGATTTCCCATAAAAGAACCAGACATAATAAAAGAAAATTACTCTAAATTATCCTGATCTTCCATCTGACTCATTCTGGGATGCTTTCTAACAAGTCAGGACAAATCGGAAAGAAAACCCAAATAAATATTTGTTGTCAGATTTAATATCTAGTACATATTATTTCTAAAGAAACCAAGATACTTAAGCATCATAGATTCCAACACAGTTCTTTGAAGAAGTCATGTTTAAGACAAGTGGATGTAAAGGTGATGGTGTAAAATAAAATTAAGCAAGAACAAATCAATAAGGAGAATTACAGAATCCCATTGAGAGCTGGACCATCAAAATACCTTGCTAAGAAATGTAATCCCATTGACTAAGAAATTACTTAATCTTCTCAAATTAATAATGTATCTTAAAAAGTGCTATCTTCCTTGCTGATGAACACTAAAACTTGTAAGTTGCCAGTTGCCCTTTAGACTTGCAGACAAATGTTTTAAAATAAGTTGTTATTAACAGTATGTACCGCTCAAATAGCTCACTGAATTTGTGTTAGCTATACTCAGAGAACCAAAACTAAAGTTTCTTTAAATTTGTAAGCTGTCAGACACTGAGGCAGTCAAATATGAAAATCTAACCCTGTGGATACAGGGTAGTGCTCCCTTGATGTAAGTATCCTGCTTTTATACTGAAGTAAAACACGGTACTAAACAAAATACCCCATTTTTGGTCTTGTTTAGCTTTTTTTTAATATATTTTACAGTGAGACTTTAAGGCAATTGCTGAGAAAAAAAAACACAGAAGCCAAAACTTTGAGGAAAACAGAAGTGTTATTTTTTGATGCAAGCCAAAATCGGTAACACATCCCAAAACACCTGACATTTTCCTCTAAATATTTCAGCAGCAAATATATCATGCTGTTAGCATTAATGAAATTAGCTTAGCAGCTGAGACTAGCATGTTACCCGGTCATCAGATTCTTTTTGTACCTGAGACAGTGAAAGAGACATGAGAACACATCTTGGGGAAAAAAAAAAAAATTGATTCAGGAATGAGACATAGAATACAGCTAAAAGGCTCTGTTAAATTCTCCACTTACAATTCTTAGGCTTTCACTGAGCCTTCAAGGGAAACCTATTATACGCACAGTTTAATTGGCTAAGGAGAATGTTAGGCTATTGGGCCAGTACAGACTTATAATAAACAGTGTGCTTAAAGAGGTCAGTTTGCCCAGTGATGTCTTGAGAGGAGATACTGACTCTGCATTTTTAAGAAGCCATTTATTTTTAGGGAAGCTGATTAAACCAGCCAGGCATTGTATGTCCTCTGCCTCTGGGAAGGATAGCAATAGATTTTTAATAAATGCATAATATTTACTGAGCTCTATGAATATTCAGAAGCCGAGGTGTTTAAGTTCTGATTATCTTTTGTAAGTGCTTACTACCCCCAGAGTTTTAAGGTTTGTCAGCATGTCTGATTCACTGGGTTGCTAAAGCACGACATTAAATGTATTATTAATTTGTAATTATATTTTTTTAGCTATCAAGTATTTGCGGATGGCCATCTGCACACAGAATTCACTTATATATAGATTTATACACTGATTGATATGTTTACTAATGATTACTGTACAACTCAGCACAAAATTCCTTTGAAATACACTAGTTCTCCCTGAAATATGGGGAGCAGGCTGTAATATGCAGTGGGATGGCAACAGGAGGACTGTAGGCAGAAAGCCCACCCGTTATAATGTGTGAATCTCTCAGAGGCAAATAAATACAGTTGTGCCATTCTCCTGTGCTCCTGCTGGAGCTCATTTCTGCCTTGGCATCATGGTCCCATTAAGCCTCAGTTTTGTCCATATTCCTAAAATTAATTTTTTGGCCATGAGACTGGAGACTGCAATTCATTTCCCAATGATGTCCAGAAGGCCCAGCATGTCTGGAAAAGCAAGCAAAGCCAGAACTCGGGCTAGGCTCCTGTGAGCAGACAAGTTACCACTGGATGAAACTTTTTGTCTTTCTGTGAGAATAGGAAATTGTGTCTGTAGCATCCACAATGGCCATGTGAGCATGCACATAGCTGGGCAAAGGAGGACACTGAACCACTGCTGCGGTGGCTGCTTGCCTTTCATGTGAGAATTTGACTCAGGAGTGTTGTGGCATGGACCCTCCACTGCCAGCCTGCCTGATGGGCATGGGGAGGTGTCCCTGTTCCTTGAACTGTGTACAGCTGGGGGTTTCTGAACACGGCACGGCAGCATTCATTTAAGCACTAGGGGACCATAGGTGATGATAATGTAGCAATTCCACTATTTAGGCACTGCAGGATTAAGGAACAACTGGCATGGAAATTGGAGGTTCTACATTTTAGAGGCAGGCATGGCAGCAAGGGGTCGAAATGATTTTATGGTTCGAGCCCTTGGGGCCTGTCTAAAGTTGCTGTTCTATTAATTATGCAGTTTTTTACAGGTATACAGAAGATGAGAGAGTTTGGCATTTTCTTGCCCGCCCTGCCTGCATTTATTCTTTGACAAGACCAGCCTTGTGTAAACAGTCTGAGCCCAATGGTATTTGCTTAACATTTTAATTGGGAAATATTTTAAAGGGAGGGAGCTCGAGGTGTCCTTTGTTTTCTGCCTGGTGCTTTCCCATGTTTCTCATGAAAGGGAACAGACTCAACTCTTGTCTTTTCTCTGTTTTCTTGTGCTAGCATATTAGTAAAACATCAGAAGGCACTTAGCTATGTGTAAGAATCCACCATATAGCCATCTTTGTGGTAAGGGCAGGCCTGCTGTCTCTTGCTCTAATCATGCCGTAGCTGTGAAAGGCATTGCTGAAGCAGACTGTTATATGACCTACAAATCTGTCATTTTCTTAACAGCCAAGAATAATTGTGTATATTTATCTTACCATTTCTGGGAAAATGGTGAGAAACTTGTGTTCCATAGCAACTGAGTGCAACTCCAACTTTTTTTTTTTTTTTTAATACATGATTTTCATCTCACAGTTGGTGTTTAAAGATTTGCAAGGCACAGTCTCAGAGGGAATTGTTATTTTTCAGGATTGCTGTTGTTACTAAGGCAGAGGGACACGCTGCTTGTTGAGAGCAACGTTTCGATCAGGGCACTTGGCCCATCTGGGAGGTGCTTGGCACGTGCAGGGTAGCAATCCCAACTTCCCGCCCAACCACGCGGAGCTTTGCTTCTCCTGCCTGAGCCATGGGAGAAGCTCCCTCTCAGCACACCTTCTATTAGCTGTTGGCTACAGACAGCAGAGACCGGGGCTTGAACCTCAGCTGTGCAAGCACAGTGTTTCCAGCACACCGCGAGCGGGTGGACACCGCTAACTGGCCAAGTCCAGCGCTTCTCGGGGCTGCCAGCTGGCAGGCACAGCACCTCCCCGTGGCCGTGGCGCGTGCAGGAAGGCTAATTCCCCTGGCGCCGAGCAGGTGTTTTGGAGAAGGCTCAGCTGGGATTTCCTTAGAGCTCAGCAGACCTGTGCTTGAAGTGAGAGTTACAAACGTTGGGATCGTTGCTTGGGTCTGCAGGAAAGGAGTTGTTTTCACTTTCTCACGCTCAGCCTCCTTTGAAGGGGCTGCAAAAACTGTGGTTGAATTCTGCCTCAGCCCTTGACAACTAGACCTGGTATGCAAAAGCAGTGAAGACATGGCCTCCTGCTAATCGTGCAACTACAAATGGATCTTTTCTTTATCTTAAGCAGGACGATTATGTCCTATAGATATCTTTATTGCCTCTGATAAGAAAGATTATGTTTTCATGTACAGTGCATTACAAGTGGTTTACAATACTCAGGGTTTTAAAAAGCACTCAGAGCTAAAACCTGGGAAAACTTAAAACCAAAACTGGGGGAAAAAATCCTCAGCAGATGTAAATCAATACAGTTGCACCAAAATCAGCCGGGAATCTATCCCTCTATATCTTTACAGCACAATCTCTCAGTATCTTTATAGCTCACTGTACCTGCATAAAGTGCAAACACATTGAAATATGTATCTTTGACTTCCATAAGATAACTAGCACTTGTCAGAAGAAATTCTTAGTAAGCTAAAAATTCAGCTGAAGTTAAGCAAGGATTTTAAAGCAAAACCTGAAGATTACTGAAGGTTTTTTTTTTTTTCTGTTTACTGAAGAATTTTTCTGCCATTATGTTACTGCAGGAAATTTTGTTTGACAGCTTGGATTAGAACTGCTTGGAACATTTTTGGGGTTCAGAGAACTTGAAAGATACATTTTTCTAAACTTTTTGTCTTTTGATTTGTGGGGAGAAACTTAGAGCTAGCTCGTAAGCAGTTTTGTTGCTCTGTGGAGGGCATCAGAAGTGTGTTTTGCTCACCTAACCAGTATGTTAAGGAGTTGATAACTTTCTAGAAACCCATGGTGTATCCTATATCAGAATTTTTCATGACAGAATCCTACCAATTTGCATCCAAAGTTCTTTGTCCTAGTAAATTTTCCAGTTCCAAATCTTGATACTCCAGTGCTTTACATTTTGAATCATATGTTAAAGTTTGGCTGTATATAAGTATGTAGAAAATTGTGTACAAGTTACTCGTGCTAGTGTAAACAGAGGACTGTATTATACATCCTCATGTATATTATCATATATTTGCAACTGGCTGTTGCAAATGCTAATGAATGTATCTGAAGAAGATGGGAAGCAACAAAGAATCAGAACTCTTACTCCTGATAACCAGCTTTCTTGAACATGACTGTGGTGTTAAGTTTTGAGATCTCTCATACAGACAGGCAGAAGAAAACCAACTTCTTAGCTCAGCAGCAGAAACTGCATGAAGACTCTTGAAACTCGAAAGGTTTTAACTTAACATGTACTTATATGTTGTGTTTAAAGCTAAATACATTCTGGAAGACATCACTGAATCCACAGTAAGGAAATAATGAGACACAATTATTAAAGTAGAAACCCCTCTTTCTATTTTAAATAGTTTTGTCTCATCATTTCTTAAGTATGGTTTCAATGACGCACTTGAAAAACAGTTAACTTTTGAGAGTTGTCTACTGAAAGGCATATGGAAACGCCCAAATTTTTATTTTCTTTTTCTCACATGTTTAAATAGTAATTATCTTCCCATTTGATTTCAAACCCTTTCATTCTGCTGCTCAATGAATATACAAAATATATAGATATTCTTTTGGGATGTTCTTTTCTATTTTATCACCATGCTAATTTGCATAGATATGCTTTTTTTACTAAACTCAGTGTTGAGCTTCTACATATCTTTCCTTAATTTCTGATTAAAAAGCAAAGGTCATATTAAACTGAATCTTGTATGTCACCTGCTGGGAAAGGTGGTTTGAGCAAAGCATGAGTTTATCCTCAGAGTGTAAAGATCCTCCCCACAGAGCCCTCAATTGTGGTATCCCAGGTGCTTTGACATGTAAATGGAACACCACAGGCATTAAATAATTGGGTCAGATATCTTCAAGATCTTTATTCTACTGTCAAACACAATTTAGATCAGGTGATTTCCAATGTTAAAAGACCTTACTTATGCTCCCATTAAAATCCAGACAAAAATTCCCCATTGGTAGCACTCTGGGCAGACTGAAACCTAGAGATGTTATTTTGTATTCCATTATCTGGTCCTCTCTCACACTTTTTGAATGGATAAAATGTTATCCCCATAATATTTAAAATTTCCTGATTGATTATTGAATTTGCTACTGTTTGATTTGTTCAATCTCCTACTTTCATTCAGTGGTACATTTTGTTGAGGAACCTGCAAAATCTTAACAGGAGCAATTGATCCTCTCAATCCTGTGGCATATTTGTGGAAATTAGTAAGGTCTTTGGAGGAATCAAAGGCAAGATCACAGTGTCCTACATGCTCATATAGATCACTGCCCTGCAAACACATGATAATGATTTTGTGCATAATGTAATTTTGTTGAGTTCAGAGCTTTGATGCTACAATTTACTTCATGTACATGAAGCCACTTTGAATATATTGGTTTTCCTCACAGCTCCGTGAATAATAAGGATTGGAGTATAAGAAGACTTCTTAAGGAGTAATAAATCAGTGGCATTAAGTATAAGAAGTTTGCTCTCTGCAAAACTCCTTTGAAATGTAAATGTTTGGGCATCATTTTGGTACTTGCTTGTTTTTTCTCTCAAGCTCAGCTGGTGTGATAATATCGAGTTTTAGTGGAATAACTAAAACTGGAGAAAAGCTTAGTAGATATTTCAAGAAGTTGAAAGTGATTTTCATGTCATTATGAATACTGACAGTCCTACTGATTTTAATTTTTCCAGCTTTTTTTTTAAACAAACATGCTCAAGCTAGGAAATTCAAAGAACTTCTGAAATAAATATATTAACATAAGCCATCACAAGATGTATCGTAGCAGTATGGCAGTAATATTACTTTTCAGGAGCTAGGAAGAAATATTCGGTGGATCTCAGAATGAACAGCAATTACTTTCTATTTAACTTTCATATTAGAGATTCACAGAAAGACCTATTTTGGAAAAAAAAAAAAAAAGGCAGATTCAGAAGAAAATCCTTCGTTGTAAAAATGCAACACTGTCTCTAGCCTGTGTTATGTCATTCCCTCACTATTATTTCGTGAATACTTCTTTGCTCAAATTTCAAATAGTGGAATAAATTTCAACAGGCTGAATTAAATACATGATAATAATATCAGATAATGTTATCTAATTTCAGCAGCTTTCTGTGAGAAAAACTACAAAAATATTTTCTTACCCAAAATATTATGATAGACTGTTTTTATTTTAAGAACGATTTTTTTTCTTTTAATTTGGTAATTAGTTTGATTTCCTCAGAAGAATTGCTTGGGTAGCAAAATGTAAAGAGAATGTTGTGCCAAAATTACATCAGATCAAGCTCTCCTTATAATTAACTCACTGAAGAATCAGCTCTAAATTTTGCACTAATGTAACTGAGCACGAAAGGTGTCCCAAAATAATTTTACTCTGAAATTCAAGGACATTTTAGCTTTTAATTTTTATGGCACTACTGAATACTGTGCAGACAAGATTTTATATTCTGTTGAGGAAAAGTGTCAATTTTGCATGAACTAAACTATGCATGTTAAGTTTTGGAACCATTTCTTTTTTCTTTTAAAGGTACAATGCTCACGTTAAATACAGATTGACCCTGGGAGGAAGTAGCATGAGCCAGTGATTTTTCTGTGTTGTGGGAATTAGGAGAGCTGGGTCTGTTTCCAATTCTGCCACTTAATCGTTATATCACCTTGAACAAAATCCCTCTAAGAAAAAGTGCTCTAAGTTATATATCCAGCTTCATATTTAAACATCTAAATATGCAGATATTTATGATTGAGGGAGTCAAACTATGCAGAGAGTCAGGCTATTTTGCTATCTTAATTTGAATTTTGTGACACAATGTAAGTCTTTCAAACTTCAAAAACTTGTCCCGAACCTTTTTATGCCATCTGCAAAGAGAATAATGTAAGATCTTACCTAATGGGAAGGTGGTCACTGTAATACAAGGGACACCCTTTCATGGAGGATGTTCATTATAAGTTTTCAGATCTTCAGGGGACATCTGTGACACATACACTGCTATTACTACAAATAAGGGACAGAAGAAAAGCAAATGTCAGGAGCAGGATCATGATAGAAGGAAGGCTCAGAAAAAGATCTATATATATTTAATCCCTAAAAACCTTTAACCCCTAAGTCAAAAAGAAATCCCACAAATTCTTGTTTTCCCTTACAACAAAGTATTGGGCACAACCATGCTATTAGCGAGACCTTGCAATGATGCAACTTCTGAACTGAATGGAAATATTCATGTTCATCATGAGAGAGGAAAAAGGAAATCTGAGGGAGAGTCCCCCGACAGCCAGGGAAACCTGGTGTCCCTCTGCCTCTAACCTGAGCTGCACTGTGCATCACAGAGAGGATCCAGCCCTGAAGCATTGCAGTACAGAGGAACATGGAGTTATGGATTGAAGGCAGCTGTAGGAATATGGTTCTAATTTGAAAACTCCCTTTCATTCTGCATTCAGGCTGCACCAGGATAACAAAGGCATGTGGTTATGCTACTATATCAGGATGAGAACAGATTGAACCTGTTAAACATATGATCAGTCCTTCCGTGAACAGAAAGTGTTGTTCTCCCAACCCTCAGTTTGATTTCTACACTTGCTATGCCCTGTTCTGCCCTAAACACATGTCAGCCTTTGCTTGAGTGCTCATTTCATCACCGGTGTTGTGTGAGCAGCTGTGCTCACATCTGTTGACAGTGAAGGGAATTGAACTGTGGAGGTGCCGTACTCCTTTGCTTTTGGTCTGCCCATAATGAAGACCACAGCCAAGATGAATGCTCTTCTAGATCACTTTGTTTGGGAATTAAACACCGCAGCACTTAAGTTACCGCCCTGCTATGCCATTTGTCTGTGCTCTTGTGACTGCTTGTTTCCAGTCTTGCAAGGACATAACCCTGAATTTACAATCTTAAAGTCCTTAAGCTTTTCTATCACAAATCTTGAAAACCTAGATACCAGCAAGAAGAGAACTCTTTTCCATGATACCATGTCAGCTGGTTTGTACTCAGCTTTTCTTCTCTTTTGTGCATACTTTACATTACGTGTGCTTTCATCTTCCTCTTCTTCTATCGGTGCTCTGAAGGCGGGACAAGTAGTCCAGATCAACAGGTGATAGAAGCACAGAAGGAGTAGTGTCTGCAATCAGCAGAAGAGAAATTCAATGTTTTACAGCCTGCAGTACTTAGGTCATTGAGCTGTTGGTGGAAGTTATGGATTTCATAATTTATATAACATCTGCTCCATTCCAGTCTTATTCTTCTGCAGCCACCTTAATCCTAATTGTGGGAAGGCGTCCTCCTATCCGAAACAAACTCTGCATTCATGAATAATGTCTAATTCAAGCAAAACAGTAAAGGAATTTGAAGCCTAGATGTCTTGATACAAACACAATTCTCTATTCAGCATATCTAAACTTATGTATGTTCCACAAAGTAAGGTGAAGATTTGGTTTACACACCATCTCCTTCAGCTGAACTGAATTTCCAGTTTGTTAAACGGTATACTTACTCAGGGAGATTTCAAGGACATGATGCAAAGACAGAATATGTTAATGGTTCAAGATTTCACTTCTGTGCATCAAGATTTGCAACATATTTAATAAAACTCTGTAGAAGTCAAATGTATAGCTCACCATTGTGTATAACAAATTCAATTTCTTAAAAAACATTCAACTATCATCCAAGGCAAAATGCAGACTGTCAAAGTTACCTTTTTTGTCTAGGATCTAAAGTGAACCTTGCATGCTAATGAGCCTTCCCCTCTTTGCCATCTCACACACAACACAAACACACACCTGTTTCTTACCTTGGATATCATTCAAGAATATGACCAATAACTCATATTCTCCTTGTAGCAGAGATAAATGGAATAATTTATAAGTTGCTTATTGGACTGCATTATTCATAAGTGGGTGTGACTTACAAAGGAGGTGCTCAACCAGTGCTAAGCCAAGGTGAATCACAAATCTGATTTTGAAAGTGATGGGACTGTGGTAATTTTTGTCTCCTGATGCAATTCATTGCCTGGTTTGGAACACACAACTCTGAGTATCACGAGGCTGAACTGGGTAATATGTTTGTCAAGAAGTGAGACCTGTTCTCCTAAGCAAGTTGGTCATCTGCATTTTGCACCAAGGGCAATATCTATTTGTGGGTGTTAGACAAATAATTATTTTTACACATATTTATCTCTCCCTCATCAGATACCTACTTCTTCCAGCTGTGCATATTTTCTGAATCTAAGCTACAACCTGATAAGAACCTTATGCTTATTGTACCTTAATTGTGGTTCCAAAGTGTGCTTGACTTCTTTCTTCCAGCAGTGGGATTCTCATCTATGTTTGTGCTCTTATAGACAGTAAAACTAATCAATGAAATATTATCTGCTAGGAATATTGTTTTATCATTGTCTTTTAAAGAAACATGATGCAACATTTCAAGGCGATGACGCCTGGTACGTCCTCAGTGATCTGTGTTAGCACAGTACCTAGTATAATGGGGTCTGGTTTTCCCAGGTCGTATCATAACAGAAATGAACAAGTGATAGTAATGAAATGGTGCCACTGGAAAGTTCCAACTGCCAGTGATACAAGCTGAAATTAACTCCAAAGCTCACTGACAAATAAAAGCCTGGGGTTACAATGCATAGTAAGTGAATAGGAAGAATCAGGCTCGTAGTTTGCAATGCATGAACAATGGGAATTTGATTAAACGAAAGCTCTTGCTACTAGGTTTCGGCTTTAAAATGTTTGCTCCAAAGGGTTAGGATAGACAGAGTAGCTCACAATTAGTATATGAGAAAAATAATGCAAATAAATAAACAACTTTCTCAAATGCAAAAATCCCAGCGTTATATAACTGATGCTTTGGAATGACTGCTGGCTAGAAAGGTCTTTGCAAAGTTTCATATTCATTATCCTTGAGGCAAAGAGAATTAAAATCAAGCAGAAAAGAGAGCCTCAAGAAGAATTCAGTGCAGACAGCACCGACTCAATTTCCATCTAAAGTAATGGTGTGAGCAATCTCACACCATTACTCCCAACTCCAATAAGTTCATTGTGTCCACATTACTGCCTACAAGCTGCACACACAAAAGGAGAAACTAAGGCTTCTCTCCCTGCCCCATCTCATTTGGATAATGGAGTTCAGTTGATGGGAGTTTTCGTGTCATGGATGAGCAGCCTAAGTGATAGAGAAATGAAAAGTTGTCAGCAGCCAAAGGCATATGTTGGACTGACACAGCATTACCACACTAAGCCAGAGACACTTGAGGAACGTACAATCCTACTTCTAGGACATCTAGGACCTGTAGGCATAGGTTGACAGGAAAAGGAAAATATTTTTTTTGTACTTTTGCTGCTATAAGTCATCTATGGAGACTAGACGAACACCTATTTAAGGAAGATTTAAAGGGCAAAGAAAAGCCAGACTGTCAACACACTGTCTCATGTAAGTTTTAACTGGTTATTCTCTGCTTAAACTAAATAATGGCCTATATAAACAGAGCAAGGTATATAAACATCCTATATGTAGTACATTCAGTTGAATAAACAGTTTGCATACTAACGTAAACAGCTTAGGTGTTTTAATGTGCTGGTACTATAGCAGGTTCTTAGTTACTGACTTCAGAACTCAAAAGGCAATGTGTATATTCAGGCTTTTTGATAAAAAATAGATATACTCAGGGACTGTGAATATCTTCTCCCTCGCTCTTACAAATTCTTTTCTCAGGGATATCAGTCAGTTTCACACAGTTATACTTGATTGGTAAAAGCCTTTTTTTCCCCTATTTTTTTTCATCTAGAGGTGACTGGAAATAGTGGTAGTGTGTGATTTTTCCCCACAAGATGAAGTGAAAGATGAATACTTAAGATTTATGACAGAGGCAATGTCATTCCCTTCTTTCTCAGAAAACTAAACAAAATAAACAAAAATGCTTCATGAGATATTTGAAATTTACCTTAAAAAGAAAAAGAAATTCATTAGAAAAGTTAACCTGGTAATTGTATTACACATTAGCTGGGTCTGTGCCTACAGAATTTCATCACTGACTGCCTCTAAACTCCACTATTTAAACTTTGCTGTATGGCTGGTTATATTAAACACATTCTCTTCTTTATGTGCAGTAAGGAGTGAGTCTCAGAAGAAGCCTTGTCAGGTCCATCATCGGCTAAATTAGGAAATAAAAATTGATTCCTAGGAGCCAAGTTACAAAAGTTTTGGGTTCTTTTAAGAAATTCAGCATTCAAAATACAGCTTAATGTCAGTAACTGCAGAGCCCATAAGCACAGCCAACAGGATTTAAGAAAAAAGCCAGGGGTGAGGCTAAGCCACGATGCTGAGCATTTATTTTTCTCTTAATTACAGGTGTTGTTGTCTCTGCCATCTGGCTTGTTTCATGACAAAGTCTCAACAGCCAAAGAGTGCAGAAATAAATAGACAATTAGTAAAATGTGTTGACTGCATGCACTGCTGAGTAAGCAATTGTTGCCAACACTAAAGCAGTTTCCTCATCCACAGATCTTAGTGTAATTTCTCCAATTGCTCAATTAATACGTAGGGCTAGTGTTTCCCTTCTGTCAAAGAGGGAACCAAAGGGAGAGCTCAGGAGGATTGGTCGGGTGATCAAGAAGAGTTCAAGCCCAGACTAACAGAGAGACTGTCACTCTCTGTGATGCTCAAATAAGCTTTACAGCTGTTTTCAGCAATTAATGTATAGTTAATTTATTCAACATCAGATATCCATACAATGCAGTACATCTGCATAATATCATGACTTTGTAGCTGATACTGCAGTAGGAAACTGTAGTGTGGTAAACCTTGAGTTCTAGATTCATTCTGGCAAATTTTAGGACCCAAAGTGCAAAGCCTCCACTGGGACTTCAGTTCCTTTGTCTCTAGAGCAGATGAAGAGGACCAGGTGCCCTGAGAGAGGGATTCAGCTCAAATGTAACAGGAATTGCTTCCAGAAGCAATTGCCTGTAAACACTGACCACCAAGTCCCAGTTGAATGCCAAAAGCTTTTAGGGTGGATCCAGACAATCTGCAGCTGATGCTGCCCGCATCCACAGGTAGCTCACTGAAACATGGGGAGGAAAACAGATATTGCTCATGAATTAGCAACCAGAGTTGGGTGGGCAACGATTTATTAAATATGTCCTGCCAAGTGCCCAAGTCTGCAGTTCTCTGGACTTCACTGTGTATCCCTACAGCGCCAATGAGCAAAACTGGCCCAGTGGGAAACTGGGATAACCAGAGTATTTCAGACTGGATTCTTTTCCCCTCCAAGCCATACACTGAAATGATAGAGAAGCAGAGACTTTTTAGAAAGCTACTCTGACTGCTAAGCAACAGAATAGTGCTGGTGACCTGGTTGTGCTTGATGTGGGACTGTCCTGGTTTGGGCTGGAACAGAACTAATTCTCTTGAGTGATTTTAATTCTCAGCTAATTCTCTTCTAAGTAACTGCACTTTCTGAAGTTAACAGCATATTTTTGCAGACAATGTCTGCTTCTAGCAGCAGTAATGTTTGCTGTTTCGAGGTACTAACAAGGATGGGTATACAGATCGAGGTCATTGCTAACTTCTGCCACAGTGAGGAATGAAGAAAGTAAATGGTGATGAGTTGCCAGGACAGGTGACCCTAAACTGACCAGTGAGGTATTCCATCCCATATACATTGTGTTCAGTATAAAGCTGAGGTTCAAGCTCTCTTCTTTAATGGCCGGTGTCTGAGGAGGACTCCATTTGTTCTGCCTTTGATCCAAATCCATGCATTCCTGAATCCTGTTCCAGAATCCAACTCCTGAATCTGGGTTCCTGGCTGTTGCTGACAGCAGGTGGGACTTCCACCAGTGCCTGCTCCACAACATCAGTGGTGCTGGTGATGTAATTGTCACTGGGGGGTTGGGTTCAATCTTGGTTTTTTTTATATATCTGTATATATATACATATATTACACTTTACTGTTATTATTTTTTTTAAAGCTGTTTCAGTTTTCTAATCCATAAGTTGTTCTCCCTTATTCCTTTTCTCTTCCCCTTTGGGAGGGGTTAACAGCATCTGTTACAAGTGTAGGGACAGCCCTGACCCTAAACTGTGATGGGGACTAACAGTCTTCTACTTACTCCTCTCCTGCACTCCAGTTTCTGGTTTCCTTGAATCTTTGTTCATGTTTTCCTTTGCTATGATAAAGGACATCATATGTTTTCAGATATGTTCATGAAATTTCCATTGCTGTCACTGGGAGTTGTATATGAATAGACTAGAATTTGGGCCCTAAAAGTTTATGGTGCTCCAAGGAATTTTTATGTATTTTGCTTGGTTACATCTGTGACTATCCTGGGATACAGCTGCTCAATCAAACAACAAAGACACTTCAGGAACTAGAACTCTTCATGAGAGACTATCTAGTACAAATAAATGTGTCCTCAGGGCAAATACAGTGAATATATGAAATTTATGCAATATTCATGCATTTGCTTTCCATTACTAATGTTTTTCTCAGATATTTGGTGAATTTCTCCATCATGGAATTTATTTATGGAAATATTAGAGCAGAGGTAAAGCATGGGATGATGAAAGTGGAAAATATCACAAAATACATAAGAATATTGATAAACTGTATAATAAGCAGTTGCACAAATGATCACAATAGATCAGAAAACACTTCTACATATCTCTTCATATTCTGACTAAAGGACTGATTAAACCTAAATATCAGAGAATATCATGAACATGATACCATTTTCCTCTTAAATTAAGCAATCTATTTTATGGTAAATTATTGCCAAAAAAAAATTACATTAGATAGCTATTTAGTCCTTATAATAGATTAAAAGCTGTGTCATAACCCTCAAGTACTACCAGTCCAGTGTACAGAAGTATTGCAGTGGCAATCACAGGTGAGAAATGTGACACTGCAAATCCATTTGCGGGGTCACTGCTCCCTCAGCTTCTGCAGATCCGTGAGTGGCCATGCCAAACTTCTTCTCTAGGGTTGTTAGGAATGAGAGTCCCACTCAAACTTACAGTTACCTAAGATGAAGGACTGTCTTAACTTCTGTTCTTGGAAAACATCAGAAGCTGACATTCTTGAAAAGTTTCATAACTCTTACTGCCCGAATCTATCTCCAGGGGAATTAGATTCAGTCTTTACATAAAATTCTGGCTCCAGAAGTTACTAGTGCAAGTGGATCCCAAATTCCATGATTTTGGGGGTGGGTGGGTGGAGGAGAATTAAGATTTTCTGTAGTCGGCTATCACAGTATTCAAAAGCAAAATGCAGATTTCAGATGCTTTCTGAGCCTGCCCATAAACTGTATCGTTATTTACAAAGTTATGATATAGAAAATATATTAGAGACTAATATGTTTGTAGATATTAGAGTAGGAATAAAACTAATAAGAAGCAATGACTGTACTATATAACCAGTGGCTAGAAGAGATTTATACTACAAGCAAAACACATGCTTGTAATTGATTAGTCACCAAAAAAAGACAGTGAGGGAAGACACCTGCATGTCTGAATTCTTACAGTCTGTGCCTTTGATCCATGTTAGTGTCTTCCAGTTGATGCTTTTCTGGAACATGTATTTTAATTAAACAGAAGATAATGGCTATATGGTGGTGTGACAGGATGGAAATCTCACATTTTGAGATGCATAAATAAGATTTTAATTGATTAACTAGTCCATAGGTTTCGAGGTGTCTTTTGGTTTGTTTGATTTTGCTGTTTTGTTTGGGTGGTTTTTTTGGAATGAAAATAAGTTTCATTCTTGTGAAAAGCTGCTGAGGAGGATCTAATTTTTTTTTCCTCTTTGGTGCAGAGACGTAGGTCATTAAATAGTATAACCTGAAGTGTAGATAAGCTATCCCTGTGTTATCTGTAATTTCATGATTGTGATAGTATAGACAAGGTTACGAAAAGTCAACATGAATTATATTAATGGCCTTGTTTTTTTCTTCTCATGCATTGTTTGGAATAGCTATATCTGCTGAAAAGTATTTCCATTGCATGACTTTTGTTTCTAGTACAACTCATCATGGCTTGCAGATAAACGTAGGACAAGAGAATGGACTACAACAAAACTGGAGAAATGGAGACTTGCTGAATGGTGACTAGGCATTTCCTGAGGATGAATCGACAGTTGAAGATAGAAGGACCATTGTGAACATCCGAGCTGCCTCCTCAACAACACAATCTTTCGATCTAAGAAACTGATGCAGAAAATTAATTTCTCTTAAAGTATCTTTTTGAACTATGTTGACTTTTCATTGAAAGATCCAATGTGACAAAAAAATGTGCCACAACTTCAGACAAGTTCTCTTCATGTTTAATTTCCCAGACCACTAAGAAAGGAAATAAAGGCGTTCTATTTTTTTTTTTTTTTTTTTAAATATGTCTGCCTTCAGCCTGCAGCCACTGGACTTCATTATGACTTTATGGCTTTGTCTGGGCTACAGAAGCTCCTGCAACCATTAAAGTCCTTGTAAGCTATGGTCACAACATTTATTTATCATTTGGGTTAAATCCATGGAAATAAACTGTCTCCAGTGTCTCCCTGTGGAGTAACATGACTGTAGCATCATGATGGAGGAACTGGAGCCTCACTGGAGCTGTTGAGCAAGAATATCTTCAGTGCCCATGGCTAGCACAAGAGGAGACAGAGCAAAGAGAACGTTGTGATGAGCTTAGTCACAAGTGAAACAGAAGGAGAGGATATCCCAGCAAAGTGATAAGGCTGCATGATAGGAAATGGAACAATGAGAGAAGCCAGTGGCCAAATAACTGCACATGTTATGACTCTTATAAAAATGTCTGGAAAACTTAGTCGGAACTGGATGACGCCAGTGTTGCAAATAAATCAGAAATGGAATGGGCTACATTGATAAATAAAGAAGTAAAATATTGCATATCATCAATAACTTCCCTTGACTTTGAACTGCTGAAAGAGTAGTTATTATAGCATATATATATATATATGTACATGCCTCCTCCTGCATTTGCTTTTTATAAGACTTGATTCCCAGTTCCCATATTCCTCACACACTCACACCCTGAAGGAATCAGTAGATTACACAGGGTGTAAAAGTCATCCCAGACTCCTGCCTTCAGCCCCTTTAATGTTTACTGAAGTGTGTGGATACACCCTGATGCTTATCACAGTATCTCCCAGTATGGTTTAAGATGTGGTTGATTCTGTTCTGTTAAGAGGGAAGGAATAAAGAAGACTGTAACCATAAGTGTTTGAATATAATGTATGTGTCCACGTTAGAGGCAAAGATATTATACAGCTTATATCTTTCAGTAAATAAGGCTATTAACATTTCTTTGTTTTTCATACACAGGTCAATTAAAGTATACTCCTCCTACTGAGAATGATATAATACAATTTCAGTGCTAATTCATTCTCATCCTCCCTCATCATAAACCTTTCTTGCACAACCAAATTCACTCCAGGCTGTTCAGCCCTGCATGCACATCTTGAATTTCATTACAGTTCTCACTATAGAGATCATCCTAGCTGTGAAAAAAAGATGTTTAATAAAAAGTTCAGTACATTCATGGTTTCAGGATTTGAGACACTAAAAATTCATTTTAGGATTATATCATCAGGCTGTTCTGAGAGAACACTTATTTAATTTTCATATAAGACATCAAACTCAAAGGAGGAGAAGAGCAAAACATGTCTCAGTTGTGACTGGATAATAATGTAAAGGAATGATTTAGAATATGAAAGATTTTGCACACATGAGCAAGACCTTCTATTCTTGACACTGTCAGGTGGAAAACTAATCTTTACAACCCAAACAGAGGTAAAAAAATCCAAACCAATGGAAAACAAATCAATGGTTTCAGTGAGAGTGAAGGCTGCTTAACATCTCCCTAGAGATGACCAGCACCACCCAAGAGTGGCTGCTGTGTTACTACACATCCCATAGTGTAACAGAGGAAACTTACCCTTAATGATTTATCACTTTTAAGACTCAGTGAGCTTAGTCTAATATGTCTGGTTTATACTGGAAAAAAAAAAATAAAAAAAAATTAATGGATATCTGCTATTTTTTGAGTAGGTGCCTAAATAAACAGCACATTACTATTTTTATCATCTTAATTCAACATGAAAAAAGAGAAGAGGAAAGGATGGAACAAATAATAATATAATATATTTCCAGGGAATGCTAAATTCCCAGAGCCCTGGGTATGAAGTGCAGTGCTTGGTGCAATATAAAAGGGTAAACTAGAGGGCAGACTTTACTTGAACTGCTCTGTTTTTTTCACTACTACACTACTTTTCATGCTGTCAACCCATTCTGTTGCACTGGCTGGAAAAAAAAAGGGAAACAAACCCAGGAGCTGTCCGGTCTCCAGAGCCGCTGTGACTTCAAAAAAGGTTTGTACTAAGCTGAAGGCACAATCTTCTGGAGCTAGTTGCTTTATCACTTTATAAATACGCATTTTGATTACAATATCTATTCACTGCTCCAATCAGTAAAACGATAGATTTATTATACCAAGGCTAAATATACTTTTGGGTTGAGGAAATAAAAATTATTATATTTCATTCAGAACATCATTTGGACCTCTTTCCTAGGCCCTGGTACATTTTGGTCACAAGAAAGCTGGAATTAAAATAGCTAGAAATCAACAGTAAAATATTACATTGGATTTTCAGTTGTGTCCACTCATCACATCTTTCTCTTTCTCCATTATTACCACTAAAAATGCTTCTGCACTAGCCCCGTCAGCAGTTTGGATTTATGCTGTCTCTAAGGTCTCATTTAGCCTGTGCCTACTGTCAGCAGCGCTTGCTGTCCCCAAGTTACCCTCTGCCTTTCTCCTGCAGAAGGTCTCTGCATCCATGGTGGTATCACCCTACTGTGGGAGGCAAAGCAGAGAAATTAACAAAGTCTATATCTCACTAACTATTTCAATTATCTTTAGAGTTTGGTTTGGTTTTTTTGTTGGTTTTTTTTTTTGGGGGGAGACAACACCAAATGTCTTCAGGCACCACAAGGATAGGATTTTTAGACTTCTAAACTGAGTTTAACGAGTATCAGACTTTTTTAGTAACCTATGTGCTGCAGTTGATGTCCAGGGATGGAAAACAGGAGTTTCTGTGTTAGGCTGTTTCTGTCATAACAGCCAGAAGACTGTGGATTGCCCGAGGTAGGTCAAGTGTCTGGATTGTTGCAGTGACTCCAGTGATTCAAGGCATCCAGGTCCTGCAGGTCTCGCAGGCAGCTGAACTGCCTAGTTTGCCCGAGTTAGCAGGAGCCTTTCTCTCTTTGAGTATCCCTGGTCACCTCAGTCATCCAAGGGATGCAATTGCCTGCAGCAACCCTGTCATGTCAGACACCTCAATTACTCACCTCAGCCTTCTGTGGTTTGCAGAAAAGTGTAACGTAAATACCACGGAACTGATGGAACCTGTTTTGAAAAGGTTGTGTACGAAGGCACTCTTCAGAGCCCATATGTTTTGAATTCACTATTTCTAAAAATATGATCCTTCAGTGTATATAACTGGAGTAGGTTTTCATGGTTTTTTGTTTTGTTTTTTTTTTTTTTTTTGTTTGTTTTGTTTTGTTTTTTACCAAATCTAAAAATTATCTAAATTGCTTTCCTAGTAAAAAATTAAATCCAATAAATTAAATTGACCCATTAATTGCCAGGTCAGCAAATATTTGGCATTAGAATGCAGTTTTATTCCAAATAGCTATGTCTAATAAAGCTTCCCACTTGGATTTAATGTGAGAAGTAGTGTGTGACTGACCGTACTTGTAGGCAGTATTGCTATTGCTTTGTGAAATGTTCATTTCTTTAAAAAAGTCAACTGATTTTCATGGGTATAGAGAATGATAACCCGGAAAACAGTTGAAATTACAAATATTTTTTGCAGATTCTGTAGAAGAACAATATAAATAATAAATAGCATTGACAATAGCTCCAATCATCATCATCATCATCATCATCATCATCTCTATGGCAACTAGTTTTAGATGCAACAGTTTTAAAAAAACAACTGCTTCTTTAGGTGCTTGAGTCCATTCATTACTTTATGATGAATAATTTTGGAAGTATCGAGAAGAATTTTAATATTTTCTTTTATTAATTATTCATGCAACTTCAGTATACCCCAATCACAAACCAGGTTGCAATGTTTACCTCTTCTGTCTGTGACATCTTTCTCTTCCTGAGCTGCTCTTTAATAAGTCTTCTGTTTTTCTTGCTGAATTGTGCTCTGCCTCTAAGCTAGCTTAGTGAAATACAATTTACTGGATAACATTTGGAGTATCTTTAGTATAGGAATAATGTTTGTCTTGAATTTAGAAATAACATAGACTGTACTGAAATCCATATAACCTTTCAGTACATGCACAGGCATTCAGTACGATATTGGGAAACACAGTATAGCTTGAAAACACAGTGTTGCTTCACAAAATTAAATGTAATAATTGCAGTCAGAAAAGAGTAATTATCTGTAGACTGTGAATTCTCTGACACCTCCTACCATTAACAAGAATACTGCTGCTGTAGTATACTGTAACTATTGTTGAAAAGTCATTTTACATCCAAGTTATGGGAAATATGAAAACAAGAACTTCAGCCAACTAAAATAATTATGACAATCTTGTTCCAAATAGAAGTTCCAATCCTGTGTTATTGAAGTAAATGGGATTTTTGCCATCAAATCTGAAAGACACCAGGACTGGGCCCTGTATTTTTCAGTCATAATACTGACATATATCCCATATAATATTATTGTCCATTCCTTAGACTTCTTAATGTTGCTCCTGTGTTGATCTTTTTCCAGCTTTATTGATCACAACTGCTTTTAAAACCATGGTAACTCTTGGCAGACTTCACAACTTTCATTAGCCTCCTTTTTAGATCTAATGTTATTTCAAAGAGAAGACAAACAATGGAAAGAGGAAAGGAGAACTGGATCCTCTGTTTCTGCATGTTCAAAGGTAACTAAGTTAACTCTTCTTTGAAATACATGTTATTTCATAATTTTAGCTTCACAATCAAAAGGAAAGCTGTCAAAACTTCTAAATACATCCTTATTTTTCTCTAGACCATTGTAAACAGTTTGAGAAAATACCAAATGTTAAAACTTGTTTTATTTATTGCTCAGAGCACAAGCTACCAAAATATTCCATGCTTCAGACATTTATTGAGCTGTGGAAACTGTGAAACTATGATAATTCTCATTCTGAATTTTCCTTATAAAAACAGATAGTATCAACAACAAAAAATGATTAAGCAAAACTGAGCATTTCACCCAGGGCAAAATTTCTCCACAAGTTCCCAAAAGAACAAAGATTTTTGTCGTGGGCAATGACTCAGTCTTTTTACCAGACAATGTGATTATTTTGTGGCAAAATCTGATAGGTCATTGCCTTGGAATGGAGAAAAGCTGGTTTTCTTTGGTGCTTAAAAGAATAAATATGCAAGTTAACCATAAGACTTTTTTTTTTTTTTTCTATGCGCAGCATTATTAGGCTGTTTGGCAAAAAATGCTTTGGCACAAGCCCTATTTGTCAGAAATACAGTAGTATATCATAATTTATTTCTACCACTGCAGGAAAAATTAGTGCTTTGGCTAGTCTCTGAATATTGAATAAACTAAATAGTGCACATGGTGCTATTAATGAAATAGAGAATGATCATGTTATAATTTATGTTATAATATTACTCAGCTGTCAAAACAAAAATGAGGTCCTGTTTGCATAGCACACAAAAAAATCTTTCATCAAACATATACAGGCCAAATTATGAAGAGGCAAAGAGAAGTTGAAAGGCACTGGGAAAATCAAGAGGCTGAAGACATTTGTCCCTCTGCTGACACAAGGAGTCTGCAGCAGAGCAGGGACAGAATCTCCAATGTCTTTATTTAATCCCCTTCAGGCTAGACAGTTCTAGTTTATATAAATGTTGACATAAATTGACATTAGGATTTCCTCAAAAGCACATATGTCTTGTAGTGTGTTTTATGCCACAAATGCATAAACAGTAGGGAATGATGAGTACCTAGAAGAATAATGGCTACAAGTGTTTCTAACCTTTCTTGCAATAAAAAAAAAATCCTTATATGCTTCAAATGGTTCATGTGGTTCTTCGAGTGCTGCACACCACAACGTTACAGCAGAGGAAGCACAGCCTTTTCCCTGAATTTGCAGTCTTTGCTCAGAATCCCTAAATTTCCAACATTACAAAACAAGTTAAGGACCTTGTTCTTTCTGCAAAGAAAGAAGATAGCTTCTGCCAAGGCACTCTGTTGAAAAGACAATGGAATATAAGACAGTGTGCAGTCTTACATGGTATTCTCAACGGAATCTTTCCACACAGAGATCTTAACATTATTCTGTTATTATTTACACTAGAGAAACTCCACTGAGGTCAGTAGATGAGCCCAGATACAACACTAATACAATTACTGTGTTAATCTACAGCATTTTCTCTGAACTGGATGAGGTTCCTATGGCGGACAGTTGAGGGAAGTGAAGATGTCATTGTCTAGTCCTGGCTGTACCTCTATGCAGACACCATTTAGTGTAAACAGGGCTTGTGGCTTTGGGTCTTGTGTTAGTCAATGACCCTTTTAGCATTCCTATGGGTTGTATATTAAAACTGAGAGCAAGTGGTTCATGCTTGTTTCTTTATAACATAAGCAGTTATGCCATACACTTGTTTATGATCTTCACAAAGCATTATTTTTATATATATGCAAATTATATATACACATAATCTTTTAGATATGCATATATAAATGCATATACTTGTATCACCAACACCTACAAAAACTCAGTCTTGCTATCATTAAGTCCCATTGAAATAGCATCAGATCTTCTAGAAAGAATAGCCACCTACATTTTTTATGCAGTGGCTGCAAGCAGAGTATGATCTTGAGCTTTGTTTTGGGGCTTTTAATGATGACCAACACTTAAATTAATGTCTTTGAAAAGCCACTCTACCTTTCTGATAAAACACACTGTACAAACAAGTCTGCTTAATTGTTGCTGTGAATTCAACTTTATGCTTGCTCTAGTAAAAATCTGTCTTGTTTAAGCACAACAGTTGTGGATTTAATTAAATATGCTGCTCAGTGAAGCATCTGTTTAAAACATTAATGAATGGAAGCTCCTCTGAGATCTCTGTAAGTAAGGGTTTTTCACTCCGTAACACAAGCCTAAAAAGTATTTTAGAAGTTGCAATTAGTTGATCTTTTGTTTGGGGCACATTTTTCTTGTCATTAAAAAGTACTTATTTTCTACATCTGTGTTAATAGATTTAAAACAATTTATGGAATAAAAATAAATTTTAAACAAGGATCTAAATTTGTCAGTCACAGTGAGATAAATGCAGAGATACTCCAAAAAGTTGGAAAGATGTAGTCCAAATGTATGTTCTTCTCTAACTTTGTTTGTATAGTTTCCAAGTATACACATTTCAGAGGGGGCTCTGACTTCCCAGACTTCATCCTCAAAATTTCCTACACTGAAGTCCGAGTTACGCTGAGACTGCAGCACTATAAAATGACAGGGAGCAAGGGATGAGTTAGACTCCCAACACCTCCATAATATGGCACAAATGCAGCAGTATTATGAATGAACTTTAGGAGTTCTACATCAAGACATGAGTTCAGTGCAAATAAAAAGCAGTGTCCAAATCCTGGCATTGTTACTATGCTCTTGACCAGCAATGGGAATTTTGACAGAAAAAGAGTAAGAACCATGAAGTGCTGCTTCATTTTAAGAGCAACCAAATAGTGGTGCAGTGTGATGGATTTGGGAATATAGGAATTTCCTTGACTGCAGTAGCTACACACAACCACTATAGGTAATAAGATTGTTGAAAGATGACTTGGCTGTAGACTAAACCAAAGAGATTCTCAACAGAATTGTCACTAACTTTATTGTGTTTAAGAAGATATTAAAAAATGAATGGACATAGACATTATTCCCACACTACAAGTTTTCCAACCCTAGTCAGCAGTAAGAAACACAGTTATTCCAGTTCTTTGAAACTCACCTGGTGCATAAGCAGAGTTGTTGGTCTCCAGAGCTGTTCATGTGGCTCCTTTTATGAGTCAAATGAGTCCCTAAAACATAATAATGAGAAATATCGGGGTAACAGAGGGAAAACTGTTGAGCCACCCAGGCTAAATTTAGTAACATATTTTGGTAAAAACATTTATGCTTAGCTTCAGCCAAGATATCACCCTTTCTTCATTCAAGTTCTTCCAAACATCTGCATTTCCTAGAATGTCTAGTCTTTTAATTGTTTACCTGTAAAGCTCTTCAGGAGAAAGTCTGTCTTTATTTGTGCTCAGTATAGCACTTGTGGCTGTCTTTCAAAAATAGGAAGGGGAAAAAGATGTAAGAGGTGTTCAAACTCTACTTTGTTGTCTCAAAAGCCAAAAGAGTCAAAGTGATGAATGAACCTGCATTTGCCAAGCTCAGAGGAAAAAAATGGATGGGCAGTTTATATTACAGGCAAAAAGAAACCCTCTCCTTTTTTGCTTGGATAACAAGAGAGCAATATCTTTTATGAGAGTTTTCTGTGAGTACTCAAAATTACCAGAAAAAAAAGTCTTTCCACTAAATGCTATAATCAAGGTGGACCCTCAATCTCTCATTTCTTAGAGAAAAATAATAAAAAAAAAAATATATAGTTCTAGTTTCAGAAACATCCTGAAAGAAGAAAACTGCCTTCATTAGAACACCAGCCAAACAGAACACGGTCTGTAAAATGATTCTTCTGTAGTTTCTCTGCTATGGAACTAAAGATAATAATTTAATTATTGAGAACAGGTCATAAATACTGTTATTTACTCTAGAGTATAGAATTATGGGAAGCTTTGAATATATATTTCATTGTGCATATATTTTTGTTATATTAGTAAAAAAAATAGCTTACCAGGATAAATTTCAGACTCCAATTACTCACTTAATTGGTGACATATTTATTGAGAATAAGATGGGTGTCTGAAAAAAGAAAGCTCTAGATATTTAGCTTGGTTTTTTTTCAGTCAAGGTTTATAGAACTAGAGTAATATCAAAAGAAATACCAAACAATGCCTTGAAAAAATAATGTTCTCCATCTTTGCTTGGGAATACACATTTTCTGACTGGTAGATATCAAATCAGTTTACTATGGCATGGACTATTAACAGTCTCTAATTTACAAACAGAAAAGCTGAGGAACAATAATATTAAAATAGTTTACCAGAGGTTTTCAGGAAGGTGTGAAGGAGGCCAAGCTTTGTGAGCTCCACTGAAGTGCTATACATCATCTACCAGTTGAATATTGCTGAGATTTTGTGCAAATGAGCTATAGCAGCTATAACATAGTCATGGAAATAAGAAACATTTTTTCAGTATCAGACAAAATCAAAGACATTTCTATTACATAAGAAAACAAATCTGAATACAAACTCCTGTTGCTAAATAGTCTTTCAGAAGGTCACAGGATTCACCCTGACAAGATATGATTTCTAATTTACAGATCTTTAAAAAACAAAACATGCTTTCCTCTGAGAAAGCAAAAATAAAAACTCCAGATGGCATTTTTAGGACATTTTACAATTCTGACCTCAACAGACAAAGAACAGAAACTGAATTGGTGGTGAAAATCTTGGATTACATTTTGGCATTTACATTCCAGGAAGAAGGGAAATATATACAAGTAAAATATTTTATACATATAATCTTCCTACTCTATGACAAGAGTATCAGCTTGGATTTCAGTTTTCAGTGTATGTGTCTTGGCTAATCTAGGCTTAAAATTAAATTCTCAAGAGAATCTTGGGTTATAATGCAACTATCTGTGCACCATGTTCATGTCTAGAAGAGCTGCTCTCAGACTTACAGGTATGACCACGGGGAATGTGTGAACAACTGCCAGTAACAGAAGAATGAGGGCTGTGCTGTTGAAACCATCCCATGGCACAGTGGAACAAGGTCAGTAGGCTGCATAAGCAATTTGCTATGCACCTCAGAGCCTCCTGCTGCCAACAAGAAAAATCAACTGAAAATATGAGATTATTCTGTCGGAAACCTGAGTGGAGAGCAAAACCGTCAGCATCTGGAAGATACGTGAGCTCTGTGGCCAAGCAGATGGTGCAGGTTCTCTTCTGAAGACAAGTACATGATGCAGTACAGGCAAAGGAGTAGTCTCAGATTGCTAAAGAAATGCAACTTAAACCCTTGTGATCCTTAATCAGTAATGAAAACTGTGCACAGTCAGCAGTCCTGAATGCCAGCAGAGACCTCCTTAGATCAGTACTGGTGGCTTACTGAGCAAGGCTTTGTCAGGCCCTTGGTAGTGGGGAATCAGCATTTCCTCTTCCTAAACTGCACAACAAATTGGCTGGTTGTTACACAAATCCTAAGGGCTAGTTCTGAACCTACTGCTTAGACCTGACAAAGCTTATCCTTCCAGATTGTCAGAAATATTCCTCATTTTTTTCACTTGATTCAAGACCCTCCTTACACAATGAAAATATGAACAGAGTTCTAAGGCTTTGTTTGTTTGCTTTTAGATGATTTTCTAGGAGACCCATTAGGGCTCTAAGGTGTAATTATAGACTATTACTGATTTTAATTGAAAAAACAGAATGTTAAAGCTTTCCCAAAGTCATCTTTCGTTTCTACGTGTAACAAATGGAAAAGCCTGTTATTTGAGACACAGTTAAATACGTACTTTTTCCTTGCATATAATTACATTCAGTGCATGACATACTGCTTTCACTTATCCATAAAGTATTAGAAAAAACAGACTGCACAAAAACTGCTAAAAATACTCTAAAAGAAATCATTTTTAAATCTTCTTAAATAAACCACAAAAGGAAATCTGCAGAAACCATTTATCTCTTTTGTAGGTCACTTTAAATTTGACTGTTATACTAAACGAAAGAAAACACTCTTTTTCAGTTGCAGTAGGGCAAGAAGGTGTACATAACTGATTAGAGCCCATATTTTGGTTCAAGCTCGTCTCTTATTTAAAATTTTCTGAGTTATTTTCAGTGGAAATAAAAACAGTTACTCTGTCATAGGGATTACCTTTGCAAGGAGAGCTGCCAGGATTGAACTAACACTGATGGAAGCAAACATTGGTGTGAATTTATGGACTAAATTCACAGCACAATCTCTCACCATTTTGTCAAAAACACAGTTTTATAATTCAGAGGAAAGTAAGCCCAGTGACTACATAAAGTGCAACTTACTTTATGGTGAGGGATAAAGTATATCAGCAAATCTGGTCAGTGATGCACCAACCACCTTTGTCTAAGCACAAAGACATGACTTGGGAATTAAACAGTATCCTGGTTGGAGTTAGAGCAGAACTAAATCTGTTCAGTGATTTTACTTTTCAGCTCAGTCTCTTCTAAATAACTGCACTTTCTGAAGTTAGTGGCATGTTTTTGCTTCTAACAGTGATAACACTTGTGATCAGAGTTACTGCCAAGGATTGATGTGCAGAAAGACTCTTGCTTACACTTGCTTCTGTGCAGGCCAAGGTCACTGCTAAACCTTGTGTACCACATTGGGGGTGCAGTAAATATAAAGGTGGCACCTGCAGGGAGCAGATAGGACAGATGACCCTAAACTGACTAACAAGGTATTGCTTTCCACTTCTGTCACATTCAGTATAAAAATGAGGGACCATAGAGGTCAAGTTCTCTTCTTCAATGGCCAGCGTCTGAGGAAGCCTCTGTCCATTCTGTGTTCAAACCCAATCCATGTGTTCCTGAATCCAGTTCCCATCTACCACCAAGTCCAGTCTGGGACTTCCCAGTGCCTCCTCCGTAGCATCACTGGTTATGATGTAACTGCCAGCAGGTGGGTTGGTTTCTATACTGGTTTTTTAATATGTTTGTATGTATTTAATTTACTTATTATTTTCATTAAAGCTGTTTTAGTTTTCTTTTCCAATCTGTAAATCACTCTCCATTATTCCCTTTCTGTTCCCTTTTGGGAAAGGAGGTGGATTAATAATGCCTGTCACTCGTTTACTGGCCAGCACAGCCCTAACTCTTAACAAACAGTAAGCAGCCTACATTCAACTAGAAACTCCAAGAGATCCTGTCAGAGTCATTCACACCTCAGTATAAAACTGTCTAGTGGACTCAGTGCTTTCCTGATTGTTGTTTCTTTTTTACGTGTTTGGTTTTTTTTTTTCCTATGTCCTTTTCCTCTTTGGGTGACTATCTATGTTATATGGTAACTGGCAAGTATTTCTTTGGCAGAAGGAGAGAGAGGAATCACAACTGAAATCCCTCTGCAAGAGCACGCCCCAAACGTTCTAACACATCAGGAAAACAATACCAAAAAGGAGAGTTACCGTGGCAGAGAGTTCCATGCATTTGTCCTGTCAGGCTCACTCTCCACAAGAAAGAATGAAGACTTACAGATCAGACTTACTGGAAGCATTACACCAGAAACTTTGGTAAATCAGATAGATGCATTTTTGCATTTTTTGGGCATATCAAAATACTGTTCACATCACAGCTGAAATTCAGGAGCTGAGCTACTGAAAAATTTTAACATTTATTTGGATCATTGTGCTGGGCTAACCTCAGCCAAGTCCTCAGCACCTAATACCCCAGCCAATTCTTTGCTCCCCCCAGAAGAATGGGGGATAGAATCATAAGGACAAAAGTGAGAAAAAAGTTTAAGAAGTCAAAAAAAAAAAAAAAAAACAGAAAAAAACCTAAAAGTGGTATGAAGGCAATCACTCACCACCTCCCACTAGCAGACCAATGCTCAGCCAGTCTCCAAGCAACAGCTGCTTTGGAAAAACTCTCACACTTATTGCTGTACATGACATTATATGATGTGGAACATCTCTTTGGGCAGTTTGGCTCTGTCTCCTCCCAGTCTCTCGCCCACCACTAGACTACTGGCTAGTGAAAAAAAACCTTGACTTTGTTGACATCTGTATCTCTTCATCTGCTTCAAATGTTCTTGCTTCAGCAAAGCAGCTGCATATCTCTCTGTCTAGATGGAACCATGTGGTCCCCACCACCATATCACAGAACTACCTAGCATTACCGGATATTATTCACAACACAGATGCTATTAAAACACTATTATATTAATGATAGAAGTAAGAAAGTGAAGCACAGGTTGGAGGAGGAGTCAGAATCACAAAAAGGATATGTTTCCTACACTAATCATAGAATCATAGAATCCTTTAGGTTGGAAGGGACCTCCAAGATCATCAAGTCCAACCATTGAGCCATTAGGGCTCTAAAGTCCTCTGCTAAAACAGATCAGAATCCGTCAGGGTTGGAAGGGACCACAAGGATCACCCAGTTCCAACCCCTCTGCCATGAGCAGGGACACCTCCCACTAGATCAGGCTGCCCAGAGCCTCATCCAGCCTGGCCTTAAAGACCCCCAGGGATGGGGCCTCAACCACCCCCCTGGGCAACCCATGCCAGGGTCTCACCACTCTCATGGGGAAGAACTTCTTCCTCACATCCAGCCTGAATCTGCCCACTTCCAGCTTTGCCCCATTCCTAGTCCTGTCGTTACTCGATATCCTAAAAAGTCCCTCCCCAGCAAGTAAGTTCCTTCCACTATGGTTATACCTGCACCTCTGGCAACAGACAGGCTGAGCAGAGTTGAAAAACCGGCTGCCTGGAGTCTTTCTTGGCGTTCAAAAACCAGAAAACACTTTTCTTTCTAGATTTGTGTCAATAATAAGATTTTTGCTGGGAATACTGTCATTTAGAGAATACATCAGGCATCTAAATTCATCATGGTCTGCTGACTAAGTACAAAAGGTAACTTACCCAACCTCCTTTTCAGACATACCTAAAGCCACTAAGGGTTTAATTTTTAATACTTGAGGGCAAACTCCCTTGTTATCCAATCAGATTAGCACTAGGATCCCTTTCCTGAGTGTTGCTAGGGCTACAAAGGGGGGAAACCAGGGGCAGAGGAGGAAGAGGGAGTTGCAAAGACGGCAATTCCATTCAAAGTAAAAATATCCAAATGCAGCTTGTTGCTATCAGGAAAACTACTTCCATGGCAGAAGGGAGAAGCAGTGGCAAAGAACTCATCCTTGAAAATACCTGGAGAAGAGAATGATGAAATATTTTGTCATGTTCATATTAAGTTCCAGCCTCTGCCATTAGCAGCAGAGCAGCTTAAGAATGACCTTAGCTACCCTAAAATCTTCCCTAAGCCTGAATAGGCTCATGACCAAGTAGCAATGAGTTCCCTCCTTGTGAGTAAACACCTCTAGCACTTGGCCAAACTGGCAGCTATGATGGACTGCAAGTTCCTATTCAGATCCTATCATTTCTGTTAATCCACATACCTTCCCTGGAAATTACTTCCTGATCCTTCTGTGGGAGCTCTTGAAAGACAGCCCAGGAAACAGGAAGAAAGTGCTGGTGAGTTTATTTCTTAACCACTTCATCTGAGTAGATGGAGTACTGGATCTGTGCAGGATATTGAGACTGGGTGCAGAACGGAAAACAGTGTTCCCTCCTGGGATCAAGCTCAGCTTGAAGCTATACCCTGACACCTACATCCCCTGCAGACACGGGAGGTTTGGATGACATAGGCCCACATGCAAGCTTAACAAGTGTCACAGTTTGGGGTTAGGGCTGCCCCTAGACCTATAACAGATGCTCTTTGTTAACTCTTCTCCGCTCCCAAAGGGAAGAGAAAGGGAATAGGGGAAAGAGATCTTTGGAGTAGAAAACTAGAACAGCTTTAATGAAAA